>NC_068360.1:63540655-63840655 GCF_020536995.1 Dreissena polymorpha
ATATGTGTACCTTTATAACCCTGAGAGTATTGTTTCGCATATAAGAAAATTGATTAAGGGAAATAACTCTGTACAAAGATTTAAGTTTCATGCACACTGAACTTCCACTTAAAGAACTCTGCCAATATTGGAAGTTTCATTAGAACCCCTTCAATACTTACTGAATCATGATCCGCACAAGAAGCGAAACGGACTGACGGACGGAAGGATGGATGGATGGAAAAGACGGAAAGACGGAAGGTCTGAATTGCAGATGATGCGATTACTAAACGCCTCCTTTAGGGACGTACAAGAGAAGAGTTTTGAAAAAATTAAATATATAATACTCATATGCTCATTTAAAACTACCATCTATCGTTTTAAATTATGTACATTGAGCATTGTTTTCTGAATGTTTGGTAGTAACCGCATAGTAAAACACTGTGAATACTTAAACTGTGTGCTATGCCATTAAGCATATTAACAAGTACCTCGTGTAGCGAAACTGCGAAATATTGCGTCGTGTTATTTAATTACCATTTAAATATGGCTGTTTATAATGATTCCTTAATATTTATGAAATGAACACATGGAAGTTTTACAATTTGTAACACTTGATCATTGATTTCATCAGGTATTCTTACCTTATGGATCAACAAATACATTGTTGACGGCGCTATTAATATTTCTTAATATTCACTGTAATCAAATCGGAAGGAGAAGCTATTAGTTTCTTAGAAATACATTGTTTATTCATTATGATTTGCCAAGAAATTCTTTCCTCCATAACATTATTCGCCGACTGTCGCATAATTTGCCCATAAATCGACAGTATATCAAAATTAAAATTAAACAAGGCCTGCTGGAGTTAATGAATCAACTTACGAATTTGTCTTTCGGTATACCCTTCCCCGTGTAATTGTTTTCTCTGAACAATGGATACTCATCAGAGTACAAAGTTCAGACAATATTTAGCTATATAATTATATTGGATGCTTAAAATTGTTTTCGAATGCCCTTGCTCAACGTTCTTACTTGGTAGTCGTAAGATAGATTTAGCACAAGGTCTAAAAGAAACGTCGAAGTGAAGTAAAGTTAACCAATTGTTTGTTTCCACTCACCCGTTTGACGTTTATTTCTACGTGTCGATCCTAAACTTATCTTTGTAACCCAGGTTTAGTTTTCGAATTAGTTAAAATGCATTCGATCATATTCGCATCAGATATGTTGCGAAGATTGTTAAGATTATATTACGCGTTTGGAATAATCGGTCGACTGAAACACATTACAAATTCGATCCGTAAAATACACGGTGTAATAAAGCATTTAAAACAGAAAAGCACATGAGTGGAACAAATAGCTTAAACATCACATAATGGAAATGTCAAATAACATAATACAGGTATTTCTATAGCGATTATTTTAGAATATGCGATAAAGGCTACCAATGAAATACATGCTTTAAAAAGACAGCTTTGTAATCGCAGCAAGTAGTATTTACGTCCACTCTTTCACTTTGATGGAAATATCGAGTAAATTCTAATTAATTGGTATGTAATATTTGGTAGATATTTTAACTAATTGTAGAAAAAAAACGACGATCTCTTTACATTAGTACATTTGTCATATTTTTAATTGGAAGGCATTTAAGATTTTGTTTTCCTGTGGGGAGTGATATTAATAAGTTTTATATTAATAACGCTTAATATACATTATACAGGTAACAAGAAGTAGCTGAACGGGAAGTTGTTCTGATTGTATTTATATGATACTTCATTTTGTTGTTTAGAGAAAACATCTCACAGGAATGTGTGAATGGAAGGAGAACAGCATTTTAGTCCTCAACATATGATTATTTAAGTAAGCAACTATTGCTGAGTGAAACAATTTACGAGTCCAGATTATAAGACGCATGAATAAACAAACGCCTTTCAATCACGACTAAACAGTAGCAAATAAATAAAGTCATGGTTTTTGTGAAGAAACAAAACTAACGTAGTTTAATTGAAGTTAAATTTTGAAATTATAATCAAATCGAGTATATTTAATTTATTAAGTGGCAATAATGTTACCGCTTCTTCGGAAATTGTAACTTTCCGTATTGTGGCGTATCGTTATGAAAAGAGAATACAACTGCATTTGACCACATACTTGAAAAGTCGCAATAATTATCGACATATAATAACACAATGCAGGGTTCATCTGTTCAATAAGATATTTATAAATGTTTATTTGACTAAATATTTTTATTTAAATGCATTAATTGCTAAATATTTTTTTATACACGCCTCAAACTTGACTCAAACTCACGACCAAAAAACCAGCCTACTCGATCAAAAGATCGAGTCTTTGATCGCCAGCTGAGTATGTCAAATCAAAGCGTCATACATCAAACACGTTAAATCAATGCTTTAATTGGTAGCTGACTTGCATTGTCAATGGGAGTGGATTTGTGCCACGAACCTACCTTACGTGCTCAGTGAACCGAACTTTCTTTGAGAGAGGACTGTAATTAACTGCTAAATGTCACCGCAGAACACAGTGGTTAATAGGTAGGCGACCGTCCGGTCTGGTCTGTGAGTGATATCGTACTGAGGAATACCCACTGGCAAACGAAGATTTACGGGAGTTAGTTCACCTCACGCATGCTTCATTAGGTGGTCGTCATGGAGACAAGAAGAGGTCTGTGTCGTTCGTTCATTGGTACGTGTGTGGTGCATAAGACAAGATACGACATGATCAACGGGCATCTCGAATAATTTCAAATGGAATGTGCGAATGTTAACTATTTAAACCGCAATAATGGTAAAGATGGTCAAATTTAAAATGAACATTTAAAACAAACGCTAAAATATCTACTGTATAGTTGTATTCGTGCGGTTTAAGTATCTTTTATCCCCTGCAAGGAGGAAGTAAGTGATTCTGTGAAAGTCATCTAAAATATCAACACCGTCCTATGTGTAAAAGTGCCTTTGTTTATGTTCAAGTGTGGGGATTTTCACAAGTTACTTGCTTTTAATAAACAACCGTACGTCAAACCTTCATATCTTTGAAGGGTCGTCAAAGAGGTATTGTGTAAATTTCTTGAAATTTGCAATATATTTGTATTCAGCAAATTACATAATTATATTTATATTAGATGATTCTCACCACTAGTTAGTCAGACAGTTAACATAGGAAAAATATGTTATTCGTTTTACAACTATCAGCGGATCCTTTAAGATTCTTTACAAATGATCTCACCCATAATTGTTTTATTCGAGTCAAATCGAGTGTATGTTTATTAAGCGACAATAAAAATGTAAATGTTGGATTGGCCTTAATAACCAGATTTATACAAAGAACATTATGACCGTGAATAAAATGTCATTATACGGGAGTTGGTATACGCAAATACACATTAAAATCAAAATCAAAATTTGCCATTATTGCACTTAACTTTAAATATTATTTACGCACGGCGTAAATAAATAATTATAGCCTATTTTCCATGCCGGACTTTTGTGTGTGGCTTTAAAGGTGACGTATTCGAAAAATGATGATTAATGTCTTTGATATTAAGGATGAACAACAAATTTAACAAGAGTCCATCTGTATTTTTACAGTGAATTGTACGGAAGCCGGTTATGCCACGTTGAGTGTTGCCTCTTGACATTTGAGGTAGTCACATAGAGAATACTAGGTTAGCGTTGAATACAAAGAAGTTTATGGTGCGAGGCTTAGAACGCCGGGAGCGCGAGCCTTGGCTTGCGCTTTCGGCGTTCGAGCCGAGCAACATAAACCTCTCTGTATTCAACGCTAATCCTAATATTCTATCTATCCCATTTTTCAACGTGACATTTAACATAAAAAGATCTTAACAATAATTTTAATTTATTCTTATAAGCGCTTAAATATTACGAATGTAACCATGCGTAGTGATATAAATGTATTTGTTCTGGTACGCAAAATAGTTTTTAAAAATTTCACACACAAAATGTAAAACGAGAAAAAATATCACCATATGCCTCGATTCAATTTTACGCAGCATGCGAATTTTAACACATTACGACCGCGATAAGAAGATTTTACTTTAATATAATTAATTTTAAGTTCGAAAAACAAAATCAAAATCCAATAGGGCGGCGATTGCTCCTGACAAAGTGCATTCTATAAATAGATGGTGACGTCACTACGATACTGTCACCTCCTTACAAAGACGCATCACATTCCCATGGTTTGGGGAATTATGCTTCCGCCAAAGTAGTTCTGCGAAGGAATGAACATGTTAACAATGAAAGAAAAATCGTTTTTATTGTGTGTTTAAAACGGAATATTGTTTAAAGAAATGTTATTTAAGTATGATTAAATGTAATTTTGAATCTCTATTAAGACTGATAGCGATTATCAGAAGCACGATTACCTGACCTACTTTCGCTTTCAATTTTCACTCGTAAAAGAAGTGCTACCCACAACTCCTTTCGCGTTAGTACACAGGTCAGTAAGACCGGTTTGTACTCAATGGACAAAGTGATGTCGATGTCAACATACATGTACATGTAGATTTACACACAGAGTCGATCTAAACATAAATTATCAAAACAACTATACTCGCCTGATTTGTTCATGGACGCTGCAGATTTGTATGGCGTCTAGATCTAGCCTTCACATATTGTGTAGTGTGTGACCCAACACAAGATAATCCGTCATAATTCTATTAAACTTCGAAACATTTGTTGCAAACGGGTTATTCTTACTAAATAGACTTTCTTTGATAAAATAACAAAGACACAGTTTATTCATCAAAGAAAAAACTCTTACGTTTACTGACATCCAAAAGCAAAACAATTCGAATAGACTACTGAACCAAAATACACGCCCATCAATATGTTCTACACACACAATTTCACATCCAAATAGACACGCACATTACGAACATCAATAACACGAATAAGCTAGATCTACATGTAGTCTTAATCCTTCGTCTCATCGGTTCCATCCGAGGTAAGTAATCCGTAGAATATGCACTTTTTTCATAATTACATCCAGGATAAATTTACACGAAAAAAATGCGCGTCTTCAATGTTTTATTCCTATACATCGCATACTAGTTTCTTGTACACCAAAAGATGACATCACACGTGTATTTTTGGAAAATGGCGCAATAAGTTTGTCATTTTATGACGCCATCAATCAGCTGATTCATTAAAAGACATTATACGGATGGCGAAAAATTATGTCCCTTGACTAGAGTTAAAGGTTGAAGGTCATATAATTTTAAAGCTTAAGTTTTCTCGACTCTAGAGATTTCTCATGAAAAATCATTCAGTGGTAAATATTCCATGCACGCGACAGGTATATTCAACAAGGTGGGATACAGGCTTGTTTATTTCGTGAGGTGTTATACCGTCAATGTCGGTATGAAAATGGGATAAAATGACAATCAAAGCGACGCAAAAAACGATACTCAAATATATAAATTGACAAGCAACAACTTAAGACGCCACGCGACATTTGAACATTTGATTGTCGCTTCATTGCGCTAATATTTGCTGGGAAAAGTAGCATAGTTGTGTATTTTTTAATTGCCGCTTGTCGTTGTAAAATTTCGCTTGTGGTATCGTTTGTCGCTTTCATTGTCTTGTGTCGAGCTCAATGGGCGACAGGAAATATTTCTAACGACAAGTGGCATTATATCCCGCAAAAATAGTTTGCCATCGACTTAAACCCATGAAACACGATACCTTCAAATCAACGAGCGACATTTCAATGACGATATAATACTAATACTGGCTATACAGAAATTGGTAGTATTGCAACCAATGGTGTTTTATTGTCTGATTCAGAGAAAAAATGGACAAGTTGCACATAATTTTTAGCAGAATGGTTCATTCATTGGAACACCGTTTAATCTGTTTAAACCCTCAATGCTTTGCTTTTTTATTTCGGGTCATTATACAAGTTGTTCAGAAGTCATTCTTTTTCCCCAGCATTTGTTTAATAGGCTATCGCGACCGTCATCATGTGTGTTTTAGCATCCTTCGACCAATAATATATAGGCGAGTATGCTTAATATGTGATTAATCACATAGCTTTTATCATCAATATTGTAACTATATTTATATTTCGGCCTGTAAATATATATAAACATATGTCAATGTCACCGATGAAATATTTTATCAAGTTCTCTTATTTGTCGGCTTCCACTTAACTCGATTTTGACTAGATTGTTCGTTGTACAAAATTAGTATAATGTAACCTGTTCAAGGGAGAGTATTCATATTTTAAAATATGGCTGCGCCCATGGAAAGCATGATAGAGAAGTTACTGAACAACAGTTTCCAAAAGTATGCTGTTCAGAGATCCGGAGACTTACAATTACAGTCTTTTGTCAAAGTAATTGAGACGAACAAACTGCTTCTGAAAAGGGTAAATATGATGATTTCTGCATTCCAGTTTCAAACTAAAATTTGGAACAGTAATTCGGATATGGTTATACTTTTAGTGGTTTAAACAACGATCTGTTTCCTTATAAATGAATTTTAATCCTGTTCGACTCGCAACAAATGTCGCATTATTTTTATGCCTGTTAAAGATGTTTAGTAAGGGACTAGTAATTTAATGGAAAAAGACTTAATTTTATTCTAACTACTCGGAAATCTGAAGTCTGTACGTATCATAATTTATTTTAAATTTAGGATGACGAGGGCAGTAACGACATTGTTGGCTACATTCACCAGTGTCTAAACAACTCCAAACAGAGGTAGGTTTTTAATTTGTATTTGCAACCAAGCACACTTTTTATGCTCCACATTCAAAGGGTAGGGTTGGGGGTCAGAAAATAGGTTTTTGCAGCTGTCAGATTTTTATGTGGTGCATATGCAGGGCCCTCAATCCATTTTAGGGGAAGCGGGTCGCTACCCTCATGAGGGGGAATTTTCGCGGCGTTTCCCTTTTTGGGGGATTTTTTACTTGCTCTCTCATTATTACATTTGTACATATTTGCACTATATTCATTTCTTTTTTCATAATAAAGTATGCTTGACAAGATTAAATCGAAATAGAATTAAGATATAAAAATCATGAGACACTTCTTGTTTTCGTCTTTTTTTATTTTTATTTTTTAAATCAGGGGGGATTTTTCCCCCAAAAAGGGGAAAAAAGTATACTATTCAGGTGGGGGACTTTGATAGATTGAGGGCCCTGATATGTAACCACATAGTCTATAGATTTTCTAATAATTCTATCAGAGAAGTTAATTATCAACCTTTGACCACTATGACCAGCTGACACAGTTGACTGACTTAATACCAGCTCATAATATCAGCTTGATCTGTTGACCATTGTGATCAATTACCACAGTTGATTGATTTAAAAACCTGTTCAGCCAGTTAATTTTTCACTCTATTTTGTAAATATGATTTTCATTGTGTACTGGACATTGAAAGTGGTAGGATTTGGGTTTTTCTTGAGTTGCAGATTTTCATCTTCATCAGTATTACTTCTTACCAGTTTTTACCCATCACGAGTCAGTGAGAAGCAGTGAGGCAGACAAACAGACTTGTGTTAAAGCCCAAACCACATTTTGGGCTTTAAAAGTCCTATATTGAATACACAGGGTTCCCGCTGTCGATTGCCATTGGCGCCAATGGCGACAAAATAAATATTCTGGCGACAAATTTTCGCAAATGGCGATTTTTCGAAAATCCCCATTTTTTTCTGCTTAATATTTCTTTCAAATGACATAAGACGCTCTGTTTACCAGCCGCTTTACGGCAGCCGTTATGCAATCGATTTCCATGATGTAAGCGACACTCCTGAAATAAATGGAGCATGCGACTGAAGGAAAGTGGCATGCAATGGTAATAATTACGATAATCTGGGGTGTTGTTACAAGTTATCTTAATTGGTCGGCATGAGTTTTATTGCTTCAGAGATAAGGTAACATTGAAATATACCGACTTTGCGCTTAAATGTGAAGAGTTTGTCACAGTGTTCGTAACCGATTCAAGATCGTTACGTTGACAACCATGACAATCAAAAAGGCAAGTATCGATTGTTTTTTGACAAATCGGTGTAATTATAGAAAATAATTAAACATTTTACACGTATTGGTTCTATTTAAAAATGACATGATATTTCTGTTTTACTCGTCAAAATGGCAAGTTCAGAGTGTAAAACGACTTTTAGAAAGTGAACATAAGATTCTGATTATGTTGAGACTCATTCAAAAATGCAAGCGGTCCCCCGCTAACTTTCACCAGCTAACAAACAAAGACAGTTGTTAATCAGAATATCCTTTCCTTCAATATGATTTCCAACACACAATCTATGCTGTGTGAACTCTTTATATCAATCCATTCACTTCCAGATGTACTGTGTAAAAAAAGATGAACATAGTTAAGCACATGAAAATAAATTTGACATTTGATATACACAAATGCTTATTATATTTGACTGTTGTGCTATGGGCTCTATGCAGTATTCTAGCACACATTAATATTATTTATATAGATCTACTACACATTAATAGATTATTATTAGTATTACTAGTTTATTAATATTATATTTCCTTTTTGTATTTTCAGATTACCAGAAAGCTGCTGAAGCACCCAAACTGTGGCAACATATTCAGGCTGCTAAGAAGGTGTCAGTCAACAAGACTTACAACTGATTGAATGTGCCTTTATTAAATTAACACTATTAATGTGTTGTTATTATTAATAATACTGTTATTAAATCAATTCATTTAACATACTGTAAAATGCTCAGTTTTTGTTGGTTTTATAATATGATCTCCATTGCCCAAATGTAGCCCCAGGGTGGCGACAACATGTTTAATTTGGCGAAAGTAAGTGGCGACAACTTTTTAAAACCCAGAGGGAACCCTGATACAGTATTAGTGAAAGAAACTGTTGTCATCTATACTGACTGTAACAAAATATTGACAAGTGAATCCAACCAGAAAGACAGTATATTACACATAGCACCTCACAGACACCAACACATGAACTTATCTCCATATTTCAATTTTTGTTGTTTACATTACCAGAATATGGCCTTAAACTAGAAATGGCGCGGCAGAGGCCGACTCATATCCCCACGCCGCATGTTTGACCCAGGGGGCGCCCCAGGGATGATAATGGGGCCATGCATAGTTGAGATAGACCGTATTGTCATAAGAGATGTTCAGTATCAATAAGAAGTAAATCAGTGTAAAAATGAAAAAGTTAATGTAAAATAACATTAAACAAGAGATGCGTTTGTCAGAAACACATTGTCCCCTACTGCGCCGCTTTGATTTATTTGGCAGGTTCATAAATTACCTCACTTTAAAGCTTATGACTTCCCTTGGATTTGTTGTTTTTTTTACCTTTGACCTTGAAGGATGACCATGACCTTTCACCACTCAAAATGTTTAGCTCCATGAGATACACATGCATGCCAAATATGAAGTTGCTATCTTCAATATTGCAAAAGTTATGGCCAATGTTAAAGTACATAAAATAAAAAAATGAGTGAAAATCTCTGACCTGGCCTCACCCCAACCCCCATAACTTTTGTCCCAGGGGTCAGATCAAAATTCCAAATAGTGTAGGGTCGCACATATGCTCATAGCTACCATGTGTGTAAGTTTAAAAAATTCTTATAGTGTAGGAGGAGATAGTGGCCAGGACGGACAGACGGACGGATAGCGGAGATAACCACAATATCCCCACGCTTTTCAAAAACCGTGGGGATAAAAAGAAAAAAAATGTTAATCTTAGGTTGCATGTTACTTGACAAGAAATGTTGGCACTTTACCAGCATGGGAACTTGTGCACTTGGGCATTTTGGTGCATTTCATTTGATTTGTTGGACATTGCTGTAGTTTTGGCAACGAAGCAGAATGTTTTCTGTACTCAACAGACTCATGACTTCTTTTCATGGGAATAATTATGGTGAAGATTTCCTGTCTCAATGTTTTCAAAATTAAATACTTAGTCAATTCAGGCTTTAACATAGCAAATAATAATCCATGAGCTTGTTAAGTGCACTAGTTTCTAGCTCTTAGTTATACAAAGAGTAATCAACTGAATTATATTGTTTTACCAGTAATCAAGTGTCATTTTTTAGCTCTACTGGCCATAGGCCAGAAGAGCTTATGGGATGGCATGGTGTCTGTCTGTCTGTCTGTCTGTGTGTGTGTGTTAGACTTTCTCTTGTTTATCCGATGAAGTCCACAGTTTTCATCCGATTCTTTTTAAACTTGCTCAGTGTCTTTATATTAATGAGGACTCCAACCCTATTGAAAATGGGTTACATCAGAGTAAAAACTCCAGAATTATCTCCCCTTGAATTGAGAAAACTGTGAAATAAGGCTTGTTTATCCGATTAAGTCCACAGTTTTCATCCGATTCTTTTCAAACTTGCTCAGTGTCTTTATATTAATGAGAACTCGAACCCTGTTGAAAATGGGTTACATCAGAGTAAAAACACCAGAATTATCTTCCCTTGAATTTGTGAAAATTGTGAAATAAGGCTTGTTTATCCGATAAAGTCCACAGTTCTCATCCGATTCTTTTCAAACTTGTGCAGTGTATTTATATTAATGAGGACTCAAACCCTATTGAAAATAGGTTACATCAGATTAAAAAGTCCAGAATTATCTCCCCTTGAATTTGAGAAAATTGTGAAATAAGGCTTGTTTACGCAATAAAGTCCTCAGTTTTCATCCAATCATTTTCCAACTTGCACAGTGTCTTTATCTGAATGATGAGTCAAACCCTATTGAAAATGAGCAATATCGGAGTATTAAGTCCAGAATTATCTCCCCTTGAATTTGAGAAAAAAATGAAAATCTTTAACATTTTGCCATAACTTTTGCAATATTGAAGATAGCAACTTCATATTTGGCATGCATGTGTATCTCATGGAGCTGCACATTTTGAGTGGTGAAAGGTCAAGGTCATCCTTCAAGGTCAAAGGGAAAAAAAAGCCATGCAGAAGGGGACATAGTGTTCCCGACAAACACATTACTTGTTTGTTTACATATAAAGTTCTATCCTTTCGAAACTTCACTGGATGTTTTATATCATCAAGGGCCAGAACCCCATTGAGAGTAAAGAAAATTTGTCCAACCTATTGTTGAAAAGGAGCCATTTGAAGTTTAAATTTTACGTTTCTTCTTGTTTATGCGATAAATTTCCCATTTTGGTTCTGTTTATTTAAAACCTACTCAGATTGTTCATACTATCAAGGGCTTGAGCCCTATTGATTCCAGCCAGTAGAGCTATTCAGGCCCTCATGGGCCTCTTGTTTTTACATGTCGGCATGGATGATATGAATATCTATCCTGGGAGGCAAAATCAAAGCATTAAAGAACAAGTGAAAATTGGATCTGTTTTTATGATTGATTGACAGACATTAAATACAGGTAAATACATTTTTTTTTTAATGAGATTTTGCAAAACCTGTCTTAGGTAGACTAGAGTTGTTGTAAATGTACTTTCTAAACATGGATAATGCATATTATTTACAATTATACAATTTTTTTTTTGAAAAACAAACAAAACAACAACAACAAAAACAAACAAAAAACAATAATACTAGTTAAAGCGAGATTATACGACTTTTTATATGTGTAAAATTGAAATATATTGATAAAATAGGTTACAATAACACAAAATAGCCAAGAAAAATTATACATTGAAGACCAATTTCATAAAATGCAGCAAAGACAAATTAGCGCCCCGAGCCAATTGTGACGAAGATATTTCGTACATATTTTCCTACAATAACCGAATCATTCGTCTTTTAAGTTAGTATTGGTGTGTCATATGAATAGATATCGTTGCAGGAATTTAAAATGAACCGTTAAACTAAATTTAGATTCACATCGTACATGCATGATTTACATGCTGGCGAATTCGACTGTACAGACATTTTGGATTTCAGAATTAAATATCTGGCTTGTTTTGCATTTTTTGAAACATGCTCGTCTTAACTTTAATTTTCATTTATATTGAAATATGTGTTTAATAGTTGTTTACACATTTTATATAAATAAATAAATATTTGACAAAAAATCGTATAATCTCGCTTTAATTAAGGCCTGTGTCTACAAAGCCACAAGCACACAATCAAAAGCACTATAGCCCTGGACTTGAGGCTGGTAGTGGGTTAGCCCAAAGAATATTAATTAGGTTAGATATGGCCTATATAACAACTGCTTGAACTTAATATACATGTATAATGTTTTTAACTCACTTTATGATTGATTAACAGACAAGTTGTAAATACCTTTATAAAAATGGAGATTTTGAAAACCCTGTCTTAGGTAGACTAGAGTTGTTATAAATGTACTTTATAAACATGGATCATAAATATTAATTACTGTTAAACAAATATTTTTCCGAAAATAAATCAAAAAGCGAAAAAACCATAATACTAGCTCATGCAGGCCAGTGTCTACATAGCCACAAGCACAAAATCAAAAGCACTAGCCCTTTACTCAAGGCTGGTAGTGGGTTAGCCCAACGAATATTAATTCGGCTTGATCTTGCATTATTGTTCAACTACATGAACTTAATGTATAATGTATTCATTGAACTTACTTTACAAAATGTAGAATGATCGAGTGATCCAATTATCTGAATGTGTTGTGATTCTATGTTTCTTCAGATATGAGGGTTTGATACTGCTCGGTGTGCTAGTAAAACAGAGCTCTACAGCTATATTCCAAAAGAATGCTGTTACTTGGCTGAAGTTGCTACTTAATATTTTACAGGTAAAATAGATAGAAGTTGAACAGGATTGTGATACAGTCAATTAAAGGGATCTAAACTTACAATTTGAACTGAGTAGCCCAGACTTATTCTTAATGTACTTTTTAAAAAGAATACATAGAAGTTTTCTTAAAAATGTACAAGCCCAGAACCAGTGCTTTTTTCCTTCTTTAGCAAAGGCTTAATATATAAAGTCCCCTTTCCCAAGAGAAAGGCCCCTTCCCCTCCTATAATTTCTTTAAAATGATGCAATTTTCCACAAATTTCAAGCTTATTGTGAGAAATTTATTTCCCTTATTCAGTTTTGTCGATAACTTTTTTCCCAAAATGTAAGACCAGGCCCTTTACACAAATCAATGAAAAAAGCCCTTCCAGAACACATTTTGTAGGGCATTGCTTGTGGGCTCATGCTAATTTATATCCTTGATGAAATCTTAAAGAGCCCTTAGGGAAAACAAGAAAGATTGTTAAAATATTGTTATATAATGACAAGACATATTAAATTGAATAATAATAAGAACCACTGAATGACTCTTTTGAAATATCTGGGGTTTGTGTACAATTGCTAGGCTTAGAACATGAGATTAAAGAAAAATATTTGTATAAGAAGTGAAACTGCCATTTGAAGATTTCCAACTATTGTTTAGTATTATTGTAGTGTCAATTTTGGCTGTCTGTAGTATTCATAATTAGTTAATTGCTGCAGAAACAGTCTGATTTATGTTAAAGACAGTCATCAAAACTAGCAGTCTAGAATTATAACTTTAGAACACAAAATGTTATCCATCTGCATATATGAGCTGCATTATACAAAAATGCTATATGTTGCCAGGGTAGCTTTAGACCAGCATTTGGGCAGTCAGGTCAGCAGGCAAGGTTTTGTTGTCTCATTAACAGGCTAGAATGCTTGCAGGCGCCTGCTGGAATGGAGCTTTGCTGGACACATTTAACATAAGACCCATTTTCAAATGTTCTAAAATTGACCACTGTAAAAACGCATCGCCAATACAGAGTGTGTTGTGGTTCACATTTACAGAGTCACTGCCCCCCGCCAGTGCACCAAGCTTGTTGTAAGTTGCTGTCACAGGTAATCGACCATTCAGACAGCTTCTCTGATGTCTCAAGGGAGGTAACCAGCACATTCATCCCACAGTTGCTGCCCTTGTTGCTGACCTGTGAACCTGGGGTGAGTAAGAGACTATGCATTTTGTGCATATTTAGCAAAGCATGTTCATTTTGAGCTTTTGTGATCACCTTTTGTTTGTTGCGTGTCGTCTGTCGCCTGTTGTCCATATTAACCTTGTTACCACTTATTGCCCACATTTCATGAAATTTTATCAGAACATCTCTCTCAATGAAATCTTGTCCAAGTTTAAAACTGGGTCATGTGATGTCAAATATAGGTCATAAGGTAAAATTAAAGAAAAACTGAACACTCTTGAAGTTAACATTTTTTGCCCAATAAAAATGAAACATATTAAAAACATTTGTACCAATCATATCCCTGCCAAGTTCAAAAATGGTTTCCGTTACGGTAGTTGAAAAACTTGGCTGCCAGGGGAAGGGCTTATTTGTCTATGGCAACACCTTGTGACATTTATCTGCATTTGTACCGCTAAATATCAGTGGCTACCCCCATGCAAAAATTTTTTTTTTCCCTATTTTGGGGGGGAAATTCCTTCCTAAGAAAAAAACCCACGCAAAACCAGTAACGCTGTTTTTCCTAGCCTCATGGATACGGCAGTAGACGGGAAATATTACATTTGAAGCTCCTGCATGATTTTAACAACTACACCGTTTCCCGTCGATAAAATGTCTCATAACGCAAATTCATACAGAAAAAAGCTTAATATAAAAAGATTACTATGTGCAAAAAATTGATGTTCTCTTCAAACAAACAATATCAGCCAATAGAAATCAGATCTATAATAAGCCTTTGTTTTTTTTGTCCTCTATAGAATATAAAGTTATCAGTTGATTTGTAATAGCATGTGTTTTTGATGCATAATCGTTGTTTGTTACAATTTATAGTTCATTATTTGCATGCTTATGGACATTTTCCTTGCAATTTATTGACATATAAATGTATAATTATTTATTCATTAACTCTTGAAACACTAATTAATATAAAATAGTGTAGTTTTATCAATCGTAAACTAATCCTTCTGTAACAAATACAAACATTTAAATAAGGACATTAAATTAAAAAAAATTGATAGATTTTACAAACAACGTAATTCCTGATAGCAGTCACTACTGATATTCATTTTTTGAGTGTTTCTTATATGAGACTCTTTTGATGAATATTGGGCTAAATGCATGTGGGTAAATTGATGTCCCACATTAGCATATGCAGCTTGTACAGGCTCATCAGGGACAACACTTTCCCCTTTCATGGATTTGTTTGTTTTACGGATGTATCTTCTAAACGAAAATCCAGTCTAGGCGGAAAGTGTTGTCCCTAATTAGCCTGTGCAGACTGCACAGGGTAATCTGGGATAACACTACGCACATGCATAAAGCCCAGTTTTCCCACAACAAGGCTATTTTATCTGTAGTGCCTGTCAGCTGCCCTGACATGTGTGAGCATGTGTATCAGGAAGTACCCTGGGCCAGTGGGGCCGTTCAAAGCAAAGCTTCAAACCCTAGTGGAGCAAAAATTAGCCAATGGAAAGAATTATGAGGTAGGACTAGTATGCACAAAAGTTCTGGTAGATGCTTAGTATGTTTGAATTGTGTTTATTAATCAATGCAATACTCTCATAAGTTTGGTTTTGAGCATTTTAAACCTTTAATGTCATAATTGTAAACCATTTTATTTATTGAAAGTTTTAATTTTGTTTTTCTGACTCAGTGTGTATTTGTTTGCAACATTAAATATTTTACAAAAGAATGATCTTAAAAGAGTGCATAATTTTGTTTATTTTTAAGATAGTCATACAGTGATTTTTGGCACTGAAAAGTGATCTTTTACGGTTATACTGAAATGTATATTTCCTGTGCAGTAAAATTTTGGCCAAATAAATTGAAGTACTGTTCAGTAGTTTTTTTTTTTGCTTAAGGAACTCTATGAGTGTTTTGCATTGCTGGCAAGCTGTGGTTCTGGTGGAAACCTTGGGATTAAACACACAGAGGCCTGGTCAGAACTAGCAGAGGGGGTGTTGGCCAGTTTACATGAGACACTCAGTTGCATGTACAGTGATGTGGATATGGGTAGGTCATCGAGTGGGTCCAATGTCTTAATAAGTAATACAATTTCAAAATGCGGGTGACTAATTTACTGCAAAGTTTGTATATTGATATTATTTTGATATTAATATTGATGGAATTTTTTTACTTTTATTTGAAGATGCAAAATGCGTACCGTAACAGCCTTTTTTTTCAGAATTTAATTTTTTTGTCACATAAGGAAAAGTCAAATAATGAATCGCTGATTATACCTCTTTTATATCCACATGAAGGGAAGGTGGAAAGGAATTACTTATCCAATAAGTCTGTCAGTCTATGAGTTGTCTGTCATGAAAATATCTGGACTTTTACTTCAGGCACATTTGAGGATTTTGAAATGACCTAGCACCGTTGTTATGGTAACTGCTACCCTTCATAAGACTGTCTTGCTTATGAATCATATGGCTTATATCTTTGAGGTAAAGGTTTTACAACATATGCTCAGTAGTGTCAACACAAAATGAAAGGTTATTGTATAACATTAAACTCTCAAAAGAACTTATTGGTTACCTTGAATTTCATACTTTGAGAACAAAGGCCACTTCCCCTAAGAAAAAGGCCCATTCCCCTAATATAATTTATTTTAAATAAAGCAATTTTCCACTTATTTAGTTTTGTAGTTTTTTCCCCAAAATGGAAGGCAAGGCCCTTACCCCAAAACGAGAAAAAAGCCATGAATACATCACTTATTTGCAAAGCTGTACATTTGTTTCAAAGCAGATTGTGTGGGTTTCATCATTGTCAGTCATAGCTCAGGTTAATTTGTTAATTTTACATCATACCTGTACTGGGAAATTAATTTACTGTTGGGCCATGGTTTCCCACACTCATTCTTTTAATACTTCCTATAATGTTCTCAGAAAATATACTGGCCAAACATAAATCATAGGGGCCATTGGCTGTAAGCACCTGCTTATTTGTATCCATGAATGTACAACTCCTTAATGGTTTTTCCACTCAGACGCAAAGTGTAAATGGCTATATGCAACCAGCATACAACCAGAACAGCCAGCCAATATCTTGCAGTCTGTTCAGGTGTTATGCTGTTAACTGCTTATTTGTATCTTAGGGTTGGAAATGCAGCCTTTAAAATTTAAATATAGCAAAAAAGTTTTTTGCTGGCTTTAATTGTGACTATATTCTGCAGGCTCAGGAAGCAGTTGCACCGGGAAACCACTTGCAGGATTACCTCCCATTGATTTCAGTCACAATGACAGAGTTGTGGCCCTTTTCAAAAGGTGGTGTTCCCTCACCAAGTGTATGCAAGCTTTACTAAGGTACGGATGAAAAGCTAATAAGCTGCATTCTTATTTCATTGAATGGAAAGGTGCCAAAATATCCAACACAGAAATGGTGAGTAGGTCCTAGTATTTTCATTAAAATTGTCAGTATCCAAATTGAAAAGAGGTTCAGGAATAGAAGGAGATCGTTGAGTTATGCTTATCATTCAATTTAAGACACTTAAAAATATAAGATATCATATTGTTTTAGTTTATTATAATTTCTTATCAATATGTATATGTGTGGAAATAAGGTTTAGAATATTTCTTACAGGCCAACTATAAATATAAAATAAAATTAAAGGGACCAAATATTCTTTTAATTTTCTTTATCAGAATTTTAATACAAATGACTTTCAATAAAAATGTTCATTACATGTATTCATTTAGTTAAGCCCCATTCATTGTAGAGAGGACTTCAATGCTGTTGCAAGAGTGCCAGCTGATGACATCTTGAACATCATATTCCACTGCCTGTCTGTCAACACTAATATGTTGGTAGGTATTACACTTTTACTACAGATATCCAAGTTTGTTGTAAGTGTTCTAGTTACTTTCCTTATATCTAAAGTCAGTGTTGTTATTAATTGTGCACTATATAGTTAAGATGAATTTAACAGTACTATGGAATATCAAAAACAAAATGGGGTTATATACTAAATAACATAAAACCTTAGTAAGATACAATTTATAAGCCTATCCTTATTGTTCCGGGACCCTATTATATCAGTAATATGTTGGTCTGCCTGTCCTTACAGACAAATACAACATTAGTTAACTGATGACTGAAAGCCAGGAATCGCTGTTGCTTAATGGATATTGTTTCCAGATAGCGACCAGGAGGTCGTGGGTTTGATCCCCACTGTCGAGCCTTCTTAAGATCTTCCCAAAGACTTGTACTCATCATAATAGGGAAACAAACTCAATAGCGTTTCAATATGCACTCAAGCTTAACTAAATGTGTTTAAAATAAAATAAACCCACACATGTACTATTTTCTATATCGCAGTATTTTACCATTCACTATGTTTCCTGCTTACAGATGAGCCGCCCAACCAGTGAGAGGTCGCTACTGGCCAGCTTCAGTCAGGACGTGCACATACATGCTCTTTACTTGCTACAGCAGCTCATCACACTGTAAGTGTTGTCATGATTACCCAGTGCAGTCACGTAACCATGGAAAGTAATGAATTATGGTCTGAAAGTAACCTTGTGCAAAACAATCACAGAGGGCCGTTATTTTACCATTGTTGCCAAATGCAGAACCTACCATGGTTACTTATTGAAATTATTTTACCAAGATGACCTTATGTAAAACTTATCATGGATACCTAGTGCAATCGTACATACATGGATACATTGTGTGATCATGTTACCATGGATACCTGGAGCACTTATGTTATTATGGATGCCTATTCAAATCATGATGGATGCCTATTCAAATCATGATATTATGTAGCCATTGATGCCTAGAGCAGTTATGTAACCACATATACCTAGTCAATTCATGTAACTATGATAACCTAGTGCAGTCATGTAACTATGGCTAATTCGTGCAGTCATGTAACTACCGGTATGATTACCAAGTGCAGTCGTGTCACTATGATTAAAAGATTACCTAGTGCAGTCATGTTACTAAGTGTAACTAGTGCAGCCATGTACCTATGATTACCTAGTGCAGTCATGTTACTATGTGTAACTAGTGCAGCCATGTACCTATGATTACCTAGTGCAGTCATGTAACTATGTGTAACTAGTGCAGTCATGTACCTATGATTACCTAGTGCAGTCATGTAACTATGTGTAACTTGTGCAGCCATGTAACTATGGATACTAACTGCAATCATGTAACCATGGATACCTAGTGAAATCATGTCACTATGGATACCTAGTACAGGCATGTAACTATGATCACCTATTGCAGTCATGTAACTATGGCCAACTTGTGCAGTCATGTAACTATGGATAGCTAGTGAAATCATGTAACTATGAAACCTAGTGAAATCATGTTTCTATGGATGCCTAGCAGTGTTTTTTATGGCAATTTTGGGGCCGATATTTGGCACCATTCCCCTCAAAAAAGAGTATGTATTTTTCCCCAATTTTGAAGAAAAAAATCCCCTCCAGAAGTTTAAAAAAAAAATTGTTTTTTTTTGTTTTTTTTTAAGAAAGAACTGTCTTATGATAAATAGATCTCAAATTTATTTCATAAACAACTAACAAAGTATATAACTATAATTAATATGATTATGAATTATTATAAAGAGTTATATCAAATTTGTTTTTCCCAAATCAGTGTCCAACACCCTAACCCAAAAATGGCCATTTTATTAAAAAGGCCTGATGTATCTATATTGTGTCAGTATTTGTTGATAAAAACATTCCAATTTTGTCCATTTTATTGATAATAAATTCTCAAATTTGCCATTTCATCGACTAAAAAGATCCCAATTAGACTCAAATTGGCTAGGAAAACTGAGACTGTGCATGACAGCTGAACTGTCTGAAACTAATGTTGAAAAGATCATTGATATATATTTAAGAAAAAGGGCAGAGACATTCATCTGTGAATATCACATTCATACACACATATGTATTCATATAATAAATATCATTACATATAAAAGAGTGAATTTTAAATTTTCCCCCTTTTCCTAAAAAACGATGCGTTTTTCCCCTTTGGATGGGCCCCGCCACCATTCCCCTATAGGTGAAAAAGTGCAGTCATGTAACCATGGATACCTAAATCAATCATGTAACTATTGAGATCTTGTGCAGTCATTTAACTATGGCTTCCTAACGTAGTAATTGAACAATGGCCACTTAGTGCAGTCATGTTGCCATGGATACAAAGTGCAGTCATGTTACCATGGATACCAAGTGCAGTCATGTAACCATGGATACCTAGTGCAGTCATGTAACCATGGATACCTAGTGCAGTCATGTTACTATGGATACCTTGTGCAGTCATGTAACCATGGATACCTAGTGCAATAATTTAACAATGAATTCCTAGTGCAGTCATGTAACTATGGATAATGCAATTATGTAACCATGGATACCTTGTGATATCTTTTGATACAAAGTGCAATCATGTTACCATTGATACCTAGTGAAATGATATAAACATGTATACCTAGTGCAATCATGTGCCCATGTACACCTAGTGCAATAACTTTACAGTAGATACCTCGTTTAATCATGTAACTATGATAAATACCTGGAGCAATCATGTATGCATTGATACATAGTGCAGTGATATAAGCATGGTTACCTCATATAATCATGTAATCGTTCCTTGGTGTGAGTTGCTATGTATCAGCCACAGTCTTATCTTGAATTAATTGAAAAAAATGAAGACATAGAAAATATATTGGAATTCAAATATTTCATATTCAATTTGTATGTATCTACTGGTAATACCAAGGTGATTTGTAAAGGCTTGGAATCATATAGTGTACAATTTGGGTACCCTTGGGATTTAAAGAATACAATGCATGTAACATGGTCTCTTGCATGATGTTTCTCTTGTTGTAGATGTGGCAGGAACCTGATCCCCCAGGGGGTAATGATTGTTAGTGTCCTGACCCAGGAGCTGAGCTGGTCCCACAGTGAGGGGGATGGACACGACCAACATTACGGGTAACCAGTCTTGTCACTATAGGTAACCAGTCTTGTCAATATGGATAACCAGTCTTGTCACTATGGGTAACCAGTTTTGTCACTTTGGACAACCAGTCTCGTCACTATGGGTAACAAGTCTTGTCGCTATGGGTAACAAGTCTTGTCGCTATGGGCAACCGTTTGTGTCACTATTGGAAACCAGCCTTGTCGCTACAAACAAACATAATTTCCTTGTGTCAAAAAGAAACTCTGTAAAGTTGATTACACTTCTATAATTATCAGGTGTTTACGGGAAGTTGTCTTTGAGACCTTGACAGTATGGATCAAAGCTCTGGATGCATGCTCTAGTGTGAAATCAGGGGAGACCACACTTGTCAAAGAGATCATACATGATTGTCTACCTTATACATATACACTGAAGGTAAACCTGTTAAATCTTAAAGATTAAAATAGTGTTCATTGTTTATAAAAACTTTTCCATTTCATGTCTTGATTGGGTTAAACAATTATTTCACTGAATTATATATGGTATTTGAAAGTCAAAATAACTTGTATGTATGGTTGTGTGTTTAGTTAAACATATGGTAGGGTATGGTTTAAAAGCATTGTGAGATTAGACTAAAATCCTCTGTAAAAATTACAAATTAAATGTGATTTACTTTTCTATTTTCATGTTTTTTATGTCAAAAACTATCAAATACACCAATATGTGAACATTTATTCTGCATACTTATTTGTATCATCACAGCCACGTGTTATTTCTCCTTAGATGACCTCAGGTCTTAGCACTGGCTCCAAGACTGACAAGATGACCAGTGGTCAGGGGTCAAGGAAGGGCCATAAAGGGAAGGGTTACCATGAGATCTCCCAGGGGATCAGTACCCAGAGGAAGTCACAGCCCCTGGCCAACCATAGCTTGGTGAAGGCTGCATTAGAAGGTAGAGAAGGGCTGCTGTTTTTGCATGCAACTTAGAGGACAAGCTAGAAAGGCCTTGGTTAACTTTCTATGTGCACGTGATTTAGGCCTCTGAAATGGTAAAGCAAAGCTGCGTTTTTTCACATGCAATTTTAAGGCCCAGCTTATGTTTCTATGTACACATGGTTATTGATTAAGGCCTCTACAATGGGAGAGCAGGGCTGTGATTATTTTAAAGGAACTTAAAGGTCTAGTTTTAAGGCCTAGCTTTAAGGTTTAGATTAATAATACTATGTTTGCATGGTTACGGCTTCATGGTTACATGGTACATGGTTACGGAATGTTGAAAGATGGATGTATGTTTGCATCTGTTATATATAACATTAGAATTGTTCTCAGTGTGCATGAAATAAATTATGAGAACAATAATAACATTAAACACTATAAAGTTACCATTTAGAGGTGAGATGAAGGAAGTAAAACTTATTATGGAACTGAAAAAAGCATTACATGTTCCTAATACCAAGGATTACGAAATAGAGCAAGTTATTTCCTTCATGTTTGTTTGAAGAGAGAGCTAGGGCCTAGAATCAACGTTTAGGGCCTATTTTAAGTTAGGTCCTCTCTTCTCATAGGGGTATTTCAAAGAACAATCCCATCAAAGATCTATTGAAAATAAAATCTATTTGTATTCACTTAATTGCTTAGAAATGATTATTTCCTGTATATCCGTTTTAATACATATATGGCATTAGAATAACGTAGACTTACACATTGATTGTTTGTTATACACAGCACAAGTCCATGTCTTTAATAAGATAAAAATGCATGCTTCATACACCTTCCTTTTAACAGGAGCAAATGGGTCTTTATGTGCTTGCAGTCTTGTTCAAATGTATTTCAGATGTACCATATTGTGTTAACCATGTGAATAGCAAATGTGTGCTTTTTTCACTAGCCTTAAGAAGTTTACAAAAAATGTCTCTAAAATGTTAGTTTTTAGAATAAAAAATGTTAAATGAATATAACCATCGTAACTGACCATTTTCCCATTTTTGTTATTTGTCGCAAAAAAGTGATAATGAGGCAAAATGTGATGGTATTTATGTCGGATGTGCTGATGGTATTTATGTCAGATGTGCAAACAATTTGGTCAAAATCGGCCAAGAAATGCCCAAATTCAGTAAATAGATAGGGCTTTTCAATTTCTGTCCATGGACAGAAATTATCTAAATTTAAACCACGTGACAATTGCATCATTTTTTACAACGCCATTTGCATGAATGATGAATAATAATGTCATAACCAGTTTAAATATAGGCTGTCTTACACATTCACATTTTGTTTAAATCATGTTCACATTATGTTGTTTTATAGTGCCAATTTAATTCGTAAATAGACTCCGTCTGCTTTATGACTTCGTTTTCAATACTCGTATAACCCGCCCCATGTTTACTTATCTATCGACTGCTTGTTTTCACTTAGTTAAAATTTCACCATTAAATCTCTACCGATACACTTATTATCGTCTGCTATGATTACATTTTGCCTTGTCAATATAAAATGCCCGCAAACGTTTAATTCTTGGGTGCAGCCATCTTTATTTGTACATGTCATTATTTTAAGCTCGTGTATAATGTGTC
Source organism: Dreissena polymorpha (assembly GCF_020536995.1). Lineage (NCBI taxonomy): Eukaryota > Metazoa > Mollusca > Bivalvia > Myida > Dreissenidae > Dreissena > Dreissena polymorpha. Next base: position 63,564,072 of record NC_068360.1, read on the forward strand.
CTGTATGTCCAGTTGTAATTTATTTTTTACACACGCAGCCATGTTTGTTTCGTATTGATATTGTACATGTTATAAATGTAGATAACTTGCTAGTGTACAGGGAAAAACTTAAAATATCTCTTTAAACCTACAAAGTATTAACACTAATTGATTTAGATCCAAACACAATCAAACTGATTGTGTTATTTAGTAGTTCGTCTTTGTTTTGAAATGCGCGTAAGTTGACATCACATGAAATGGCGCTGATGTGACCCAAAGCGTGCATACATCACAGGTGATTAATAGTCTTGAGGATTCCGTTATGTATCTGATTAGGTTTCATATTTTTTATGCTTTTAGCATTTTTTGGCACAATTTTTGCGAAAATCAGTATGGAAGAGTTAAGCTTTAGAATGTTTCTGACGAATACTGATCAATTCTGGTCAGTTGAGATGACTGAATTGTTGTGAGAAATATCAACTCAGGTGGCTTTAAGGTTATGCTAAATTTATAATTGTTTGGTTTGCAATTGCTTATAGTCTGTTTGTATATTACTGTTTATATGTTACAGCCCTGTATTGGATGTTAACCACATCCGGTTGGGAGTTTTCCCAGAAGTCTCTTCAGGTAGTTTGAATAGTTTCTTGTTATTTGAATGCAATTTAACAAAAAATATGCAATTTTACCTCTGGGAAGTGTTCATTTAAGCAATTAATGTACCTTGTTAAGTAATACTCACCAAAAAACTCAAGTTATTACCTGCAAAATTGTCATTGTAAGATTTGTGCACATGGATATAACTGTTGTTTTTACAAAATCATTACATTTTTGCAGAAATCAGCGGTTAAAACATGGTGCATACATGAGACATACCCTATTAAAGAAACGCAAATTTTGGTAAAACTATTTAGACTAGTCTTGATTAAAAAGAGTCACCAAAAATGTTATTGGTTCAGTGTTGATATATACTAGCATGTTTACGATACAACCCCCTGTTCCAGTCAGTGCAAGAGTTTGTGATCAGGAGCTTGCTAGCCCTCCATCAGGCCCCTCTTGGCAGCCTGCCAGCCCCATATGCTGACCCCAGCTGCAGAAGGGGTCTCTATAGGGTTCTGTCTGCCTGTGTGACCTCCACACACGCCAATGTACCGCCCCCTGTTCAGGTTGCACTTGGACTGTTCTCTGCAGGACTGCGCGACAAACATGCTGATGTAAGTTTTCTTGTGTATTTATTTTTTTCACTATAACTTGAGTATTAGTTTGTCTTTTGATTTAGATTAAATTTTGTTTTCTCTCAACCAAATATATTTTAAGCTAATTTGTTTAACCTTTTGTTGGTTTTGATTTAATTTCTATGATTGTCCGATAATTTATCTCCCTTTGTCCTCCACCACTATGTTGGGGGACATATTGTTTTGCCCTGTCTGTTGGTCTGAACGTTGGTCTGTCTGTTGGTTTGTCAAACTTTAACATTTGCCAAGTCAAAGCGGCGCAGAAGTTACATAGTGTTTCTGACAAACACATTTCTTGTTTTATAATGCAGTGTTTTTTATTATTACTGATTTAAAATCAAAGGTGGTCAGACTGTCTAATTTGTTACCCCTTTACAGTGTTTAAATTTTCATTCATTAAATATATACACACAATTTTCTTAATTTTCTTGTTATTTATATCCACGAAATTCTTTTTCAGGTATCGTCATATTGCATGGAAGCTATGAGGTTGTGTGAGGTGTTGATCCATCCTAGAGTTCCCTGCCTAAAAGGGCCTGTCGTGTGTGAAATATTGATTCAGATCTCCGAAAGCCACCAGGAACCAACTGTCTCTGACATTATCAACAAATCTGGTAATCAAGCTCACAGCAGTCTGGAAACAAAGAACGGGTATTCTGATGCTAGTTCTGAATTTACTGGAAATGAGGTAGCGATTGCTGGAATAACTGCTGGTAATATTGCATGTTACGGAGGGTATTTCGAGAGAGAAGGGGCAACAAATAAGGAAGGAAAAAGGAAAAGAGTAGGGGAAGATAATGATAACACAGAAAGTGCCAAGAAGATACATGCAGAGAATAATATGAAAGAAGAAGAAAGCGAGCCCGATAGTGGCACTGAAGATGAAGTAGATGCTAGTGACGAGGATAATGACAGTAGTGATATAGAATTCACTGTCCATAAAATAGATTCAAATGAAAATCAGGAAGGAAATGTACCAGTTGAAATGAATACCGTGGTCGTTGCTGATAAAGCTCATTCGAACACAATGAGTGATGAGGATGATAAGGAGATGGTGGACAATGCTCTAAATGTGGTGCACCAAGAACGTAGCGAGGAACAGACAGAACCAAACCCTGAGGTACACTCTCGGAAAAGTGTTTTTTTGGCTTTTAAATGGTTTTTACTTTGAGATTTGGCGTCTTCCCCAATCTTTTTTACATTATATAATAATATTAAATTACTGCAGAAATATTCAAAACAAAGTTTACAAGTATTTCACTTTCAATGGTTTGGGTGAGAAAACTGTATAGAAATCATTATTTAAATTAGTAATGATCATGTTGGGAAAGAAACATGTATTTCCTCTGTAAATATAAAAAAAGGATAATAGCAAAATCTAACTAAACAAGAAGTGTGTTGCCTTTCCCAATCAGTTCATTTAACAGTTCGGGAATTCGCTTATAACGATGGAATGTTTTGAAGATTATTTTATATAATTTGTAAATATATATCCTCATTCTTTGCAGGCTAAGAAGGAAATTACAGACATTCTGTCTTCTTTTGTTGATGCTGGACCAGACTCGGATTAAGCTCTTGTGTGTGAATATTTCTGCACTTTTATTAACATTCGTGTCGGGAATAACAAAAAGAAAAATAATCAATATAAAAAATGTGTTTGAAAGACAACTTATTTGAATTTTATTGGAAATAAGATTATGAATGTAGTTTTATGCATTGGGCGAAAGTATAAATTCAAATTAAGTGTGTTGTTTTGATTGCTATCTCTCTAAAACATTCTTAATGTTGTTGTTTAGGAATAAAACATGTATCGAAATATACTATGTCTGCTTTTTAAATGTATGCTTATTATCGTAAAAAGAAAAATGAACGTACTACAAACCCACAAAAAAGCCAATTATATGTTGTATATATCAATAAAACAAGAACGAGCAATTTTGTCAACCACTCAACAAAATATGAATATTATTAAAACCTTTTCCTTTTTAGCTCACCTGAGCACAACGTGCTCATGGTGAGCTATTGTGATCGCCTTTTGTCCGTCGTGCGTCGTCAACATTTACCTTGTTAACACTCTAAAGGTCACATTTATTGTCCAATCTTCATGAAACTTGGTTAAAACAATGTGTCTCAATAATATCTTGGACGAATTCGAAAATGGTTCCGGTTGGTTGAAAAAATGGCTGCCAGGGGGCGTGGCAATTTTCCTTATATGGCTATAGTAAAACATTGTTAACACTCTAGAAGTCACATTTTTAGTCCAATCTGCATGAAACTTGGTGGGAACATGTGTCCCAATAAAAACTTGGACAAGTTCGAAAATGGTTCCGGTTGATTGAAAAACATGGCCGCCAGGGGGCGTGGCAGTTTTCCTTAAATGGCCATAGTAAAACCTTGTTAACACTCTAGAAGTCACATTTTTAGTCCGATCTTCATGAAACTTTGTCAGAACATGTGTCCCAACAATATCTTGGATGAGTTCGAAAATGGTTCCGGTTGGTTGAATAACATGGCCGCCAGAGGGCGTGGCAGTTTTCCTAATATGGCTAGAGTAAAACCTTGTTAACACTCTGGAAGTCACATTTTTAGTTTAATCTTCATGAAACTTTGTCAGAACATGTGTGCCAATAATATCTTGGACGAGTTTTAAAATGGTTCCGGTTGGTTGAAAAACATGGCCGCCAGGGGGCGTGGCAGTTTTCCTTATATGGCTTTAGTAAAACCTTGTTAACACTCTAGAAGTCACATTTTTAGTCCATTCTTCATGAAATATGGTCAAAACATGTGTCCCAATAATATCTTGGACGAGTTCGAAAATGGTTCCAGTTGAATGAAAAACATTGCCGCCATGGGGCGGGGCAGTTTTCCGTATATGGCTTTACTGTATGGTAAAACCTTGTTAACTCTCTAGAAGTCACATTTGTGGTCTAATGGTCATGAAACTTGGTCAGAATATTTGAACTAATAATATCTGGGCTAAGTTAAAAAATGGTTGAGATCAGTTAAAAAACATGGCCGCAAGGGGGCATGGCATTTTTCCTTAAATGGCTATTTACTACAAAACCTTGTTAACACTCTAGAAGTCACATTTATTACCCAATCTTTATGAAACTTGATCAGAACATTTGTTCTAACAATAGCTCGAGTGAGTTTGAAAATGTTAATGGTTCGTTGAAAAACATGACCGCCAGGGGGGGGGGGGGGGGGGCAGTTGTCCTTATATGGCTTAAGTGAAAAATTGTTGACACTATATTCGCCACATTTATTGGCAAATCTTCATGAAACTTGGTCAGAACATTTGTCCCAATGAAATCTTGCCAGAGATTGAATCTGGGTCATATGAGCTCAAAAACTAGGTCATAAGGTCAAATATAATTTTGTTTTGTTAATTGTCACTTTTTGGTCCAAAATAATCTTCATGAATCAGCTTGCATTTTTTTCAGAATTGTCTAGTTCCTTTGGCTTTCAGGTGAGCGCCTTAGGGCCTGATGGCCCTCTTGTTTAAACGATCAGAACAAGAAATTGCAAAAAAATAGCACAATTTAGACAGCAAGATTCATTTTCATAGCAATAACCATCCCCAAATATTTATTTGTATTCATGATATTGACACTACAAACAACGTTTATACCGACACTACATTAAAACTAACAAAATAAACATTGGTAAATTGCATGTAGAATTTTCTTTCAAAAATATTTTACGAAATTAAATGATCAAACTATTTTGTAACTTAAGAAAAATCAAGACACTTGATCAAACGTTATTTAAAAAATATAAAACATTAAATCAAACGCGCTCATAGATGGCTGCATAAGCGACTAGTCTGCAACATTGTAAGTGTAACAGAGAAATGTACACCTTTGTATAATCAGTCACACAAATGCCCGCACTTTTCAGCATATCAACAACTTAAAAAGTTTCCATTGCACTTCAGTTTTAAAATATGCATTCACTAGGATGTGTTACTCAAGCGATATTAGCACAATTCACATTTTGGCGCCCGGAAGTATTCGAGTCAGACGTCAAGAGCCCCGGTACCGAGCCGCTAAAACGGCCTGTGGAATATCCTGCGAGCATAATAATTAATGCTCTGTGCGCAGCTCAAAGTCATACTATTTAATTTTAAAATAAAATTTGCTTCGACGACGACTATTATATGCAAGGTTCAATGTTTGCGTCACCTGAAGGTTTGATGCAGAGAAGCCTACAAGTAAAGCGTGTATGACTGTTACCTCCACACAGGTACCTCTGGCGTAGAATTCCAAATATAAGTCTCATGTGAAGATGAACAAACGTGGGCGTCGCACGTGTGTCTGGCCAAGGTTTAATATTAAAATATATTTGCCACGTCGCTGTACGCTCTTTGTGCGATTGTAAGCTTCGCGGTGTGCTACGCCTACCTTCTTGAATACATGCGTATACAGTGCGATGCTTTAATCTTGGTAGGTAGCTTTGTTGTGAGCTACGTATTCCTTGAATACATGCGTATACAGTGCGATGCTCTAATCTTGGTAGATAGCTTCGTTGTGAGCTACGCATTCCTTCTTGAATACATGCGTATACAGTGCGATGCTCTAATCTTGGTAGATAGCTTCGTTGTGAGCTACGCATTCCTTCTTGAATACATGCGTATACTGTGCGATGCTCTAATCTTGGTAGGTAGCTTCGTTGTGAGCTACGCATTCCTTCTTGAATACATGCGTATACTGTGCGATGCCTAATGTTGGTAGGTAGCTTTGTTGTGTGCTACGCCTTCCGTCTTGAATACATGTGTCTACTGTGCAATGCTATTAATGTTAGGTGAGAGCAAATGTTTACCGATACCGCGAGCGCTCTTTGTTTAGAATAGCCGTCGAATTTCCGTGCGGGTGTTCTTACTCATCGTACGGAGTCCTTGCTACAACATTATTAAGGCTGATTGGCTTCTGGGTTGAGACTTTAGTTGCACGATAATCACTATAGCCTATGAGCAGACATTATTTTGTGATATTAAGAGTATCTTTACACCCTTCTTATTAACGATGTTTTATATAAATATATATCACAAACTATCAGAGTCTAGTGCACGTGTTTAGTCTGTAAGATATGATTAGAAATCACAAGGCTTCCTCAAATTAAAACACCTCCGAATAGACTTAAATGTACATGATATGAGTATTGACAGATGTACAATTCGGAAATGTCAGTAAAAATGATACATTGCCTTCTACCTTTAAGATTCTTTAACAAAACATGATCTAATTGCCATTCATGTACAATAACACATTAACTGTGGAAAATGTAAAGATTTTGTTGAGTTCTAAAATATGGGTCAAATCAATATACACATATTTAAATAAACACGTTTAATAGCTAATGGCAGTTATACTGTACGCCAGATAACACATACTAAACTAACCGGATATCAAAAGACAAAACCGGGATATCTCCCAAACAAATCCGGAAGTAAACGATCTTTCACGAACGACAAATCAGTCCCTTGTCGACATCGCACGATCATTAGGAAGTAGGACAGTGCTCATGTTTTAATGTTTTATTTAGATATCAGTTGATGTTCATACATTTAATGTAGCATAATAATACATGAAGAAAATACACTTGTTGATAATTTCATATGTTTAAATGAAAGGTATTGGACGTATGTATTAAATGTGAAAACAGTAATTTTCAAATCGAAAGTAGAAACCGCTTTAAACTCAATTTCACAATGGCCTCTAGAATATTTCGGGATTCAAATAGAGATAACGCAGGCGACTTTATTGGAGAAAGTACGGTGACACAATCATGTGAGCCATGTATGAAAACCAACATATCAAAAACTGCTACGGTTTTATGTAAGGACTGCGATGAGTTCTTGTGTGATACGTGCAAAAATCCACACACTGTTTATAAACCAGGTCAGCATAAGATTATCAATTTACAGGACAAGAAATCTGCGCTTGTAATGATAGACATGAAAGGAATGGACAAGTGTCATGAGCATGGACGAGATATAGAGTTTTTCTGCCAGGATCATTCTAAGCTGTGTTGCAGTTCATGCGTTCTCATTCACAGGAAATGTGACCAAGTGGATGAAATAGCCAAAGTATCCATGCAAACACGACCAGAGCTTGCCGCATTTAAACAATCATTGATAAAATTGCAATCCGACGCTGACGCTATTATAGCAGAGTGTAAGCAGTCTGAGACTGTTTTAAATGAGTCCATTGCAAAAATTTCTTCAGAGGTGGATAAAATGAAAGATCGTATCATACATCTGTTTGAAAACGCAAAGCAGAAATTAATTACTGAGGCAAACGAATTTAAAACTGCAGAAGTCAAAATAATTGGGAATAAACGAGACACCTCGTCGAAAGTAAAGGACGAAATAAGTGAAGTGTTGTCGATGTGTTGTATCGTTTTAGAACGCGGAACACTCAGTCAACAGTATATTTATTCGGAACAAATGAAGGAAAAACGGAAAACAATAGAAGCAAACATATATGACCAAAGTAAGATTAAAGTTGCACCAACAGTTACAGTGTCTTTTCCAAAAGAGCTGACTTCATTCCTTGAGGTGGGAAGCAATTTCATACAACTGAATTATGATGACGACCAGACAGGTAATTAACAGAACAATTACTTTACATTTGGTCAAATTTTAATTACTGTATTTGGCGATGTAGACTAGAGAAAATGGAGCGGTATAAGGTTCAAATTGTTGGTTAGATCTAACGAAGTGGATATTGTTATTTTTATTTACTTATTGTTGATTTTTTTAAACACCATTTTCATATTGTTATTTCGTGTTTTAAAAAATCTAATTAAAATTACTTTAGTCACATTTACGTTACAACATCACATCTATTTTAGTAGGAAACCGCTTTATGCTAAATGCCATCGCTTATCTGGTAATTCTTAAATCATAAATTCAAATGCAATAAGGCTAATTGAAATAACTTACGAAACTAACGTTGACATATAAGCTGTGGTTAAAAATGGGTCGATTTAAGCAGACAGTTTGTTTTCTTCAATATATCAGTGGTTTATGTAACCAGATATCAGGATTTGACTTTAGTCGAGTGTACGGACTCTTAAACCATACACGATAAAGATATATCGGCCATTTGCTAGGATTTTATGAAAATCGTAAGCCGTACAGCAATAAACGAAACAATGCCGCCTTTTGACCTGGAGTTTAAGCAATACAAATATACTAATATTTATGTAATTCATTTAATAGTATATCTATACGCAAACAATAAAGTACGCATTAACGTTATAGGTTCGAAATAAAAGACTATTTAAAAATCTCTGAGTCGACGCAAACAATAATGGATGCATTAGCGTTATCAAGTTCGAAATAAACGTATTATTTCAAAATCTCTGAGTCGATGTGCTGAAGTTTGCTTTTTAAACTGCATCATTGCAAAACATCTAGAACGTCAGTAACTTACTTTTTACTGCCACCAGAAATCCCCATATCTGGTTGCCTATGGCCACAGTAGTTTGTTATTTTAATGACTATAGTCTGGTTGTGAGCTTGTTAATGGTCTAATGATAACGCTCTAGCATTCATGGGTAGCAGTTTGAATCTCACGTTCATCCTGAAATTACTTTCTCTTGTCATTGAGACAATCAACCGTGGTGTGGTATTCTAGGTGCGTCGCATCGGGAACTAAACATTAGAGAGGGTCGTCTCGTCTCAGGAGCGAGGCGTCTTATTATCTGGTGCAACACCCACAACCCAAATAAAATGTCTTCTTGTGCCATACAAATCTTCTACACACGATAGTATCGTAGTACAAGTAACATTTGCATTATTATATTCATGCCGTTCCCAAGACTTAATAAGTCGTGGGAGCGAGGTAAGTAACTCTTGCGAACGACTTAGTAAGTCGTGGTCAAGACATAGATTGGATAAAATATGTAAATCGTTGAAACGAAATAACTAAGTCGTGGTTACTACATACTTAACCAATCAGAATTCACAAAACATTGAAAAGCGCGAATCTGTCCGAGATATTTCGTCCAAATATATGTTAGCCTCACCTGCAGCAGCCATTTTGAAACATGGGTTAAACAACATCTTGATCTCAGCCTTAACATCAACTATGGCAATGCCAATGCGAATCGGCTCGTCTAGGGCCGTCTCGTACATATTGAATCCATATATTGACGTAACTTTCTGTCGTCTATAAACGAATGCGTAAGAATACTCTCCATCCCCATGCGCGATGCTATAGTCCGCGGAAGAATTAAATAATTTCAAGTATTATTTCAAAGTCATGTTTATTAAGTGGTAACGTTAACGGTGTTTTAACTAAAAAAAAACACTGTTTGTATTCATGTTCCAGGGCCGTACCCAGGATTTCTTGACTGGGGGGGCCCAACCGGGAAGGGTTTGGGAGGGTTCCCCCCTCCCTATATATATACTTTTTTTTATGTGGCACTTTGTAAGGTGAATTTTAATGCTTATAAAAACGATGTTTTGTGATATGAATTAATCGAATATAACAAGTAAATCAGCACATTTCGGAAGTCTTAAGCTTTAAACATTGGTGTGAATTCACAACAATATTAAAAGCTTTTGATTTCCGAAACTAACAGGTTTAAACTGACGATTATCCACATCAATTCTCGTATTGCTTCCACCATTTTTTTCACAAATCAATAAAGTCACAGGTTTTTTCTCTGATTTTTTTGGGAAAGATCTTGCCTTTCTTAAGCAAAAAAATGCGCAAAACGCCTAATTTTGGGGGGAAATAATGAAAGTCTTAAATAATCAATTTAACATACGTTACTGTTTTCAAACAAATTCAATGCAACAGATACTTTAATTATACAATATTTTTCTACACTGGATCAGGTTAACTACTATAATGAGATCGATTTGTTGTTTCAATTTTCCTTTTTTTACCAATGAGCCATTAATAGGTTGACATTACTCAATTCTCGGTACTTAATTATCAATGCGGGGAATCACGTTGTCAGATTTGATAAAAAAATGGCAGCCGATGCCTCGATTCGATGGAGAAATTGAGTCTTCAAACAGGTACATCTACCATATAACTTACTTGTTTTTAATCGGATAACGCCTATCATAGGGCCAGCCGGAACCGTTTTCCGCTGGTTGGTCTGAGCGTGGAGATAACTCATGGAATATTTCGCGATTTCCTGACGGAAAACGTTTGAAGACTCAATTTCTCCATCGAATCGAGGCATCGGCGGCCATTTTTTTTTGTCAAATCTGACCACGTGATTTCCCGCATTGAATTATTTTAAATACTGAATTCTGCCAAATTCTTATCTGTTGCTCGGCAAATTTATGAATCTGTTTTTCTTTTCAACAGACATGTTAACTATCTCATCGTAATCTTTTTCAGTGATTTCCTTGCAAAAATGATAAATACTAAGTTTTAATACCTTTGTAGTGTTTTTGTTCCAGTTCAAATTCAGGGCCCTATCTCAATGTATAAAGTATATATTGGGACCTAAAAATTCCCAAATAAAAGGTTTCCAAAAAAAAAGATAACTTTTATAGGGGAAAAATACGTTTGGGGGAAAGGGCCTTCTCAAAGAAGGAAAAAACCTGCGTCGGCAATTATCAGATCATATTCTACAACCTCCTGTAGCAGTTGCTTCCATTTGCTGCACTAATCAAAATACATGTTACATCAACCATCGATAGATGAAGCATTCATGATCACAATGGGGGGACTGATCGGGGATGTGTGTACAAGGCGATAAGAAAACATTGCCTAGGGGCTTATCTCGATTGGCGAGCGCTAATCCCCTTGTTTATCAGGGACAATAAAACATAGCTGCTCTTTTGTTTTGAGGGAAAGTGTACTGTGGGCCCTTGCACGAGAGAAAAAATTGCAGTGGGCCGATCATTTAAAAAAATCATAGTTCGACAGCCAGCTGGGGGGCCCGGGCCCCTGGGCCCATGGCCTGGGTACGGGCCTGTGTTCTTGCATTGGCAGCAAACTTCGTGTGCTTGCGTTTTCATGTAGTTTCTACTTTATTTTGAAAATACGTATGCAAGCATAAACATGTGAGATAAAAGATAACGCTTGTTTTATTCATCAAGTCCAGTGGATAAGCACTTAATAAGATTTCAATGATAAACAGAGTGACTTTATAAATATAGTTACGTTCAGCCAATATACAGAAGTGTTATTTGTGCAAATATTTAGCGGAAGCGTCCTTTGGAAATTGCACAAGTTGGCACAACATGAAAATTGCACTATGGTATAACCCATCATAGCACACGAGTAACCACACAGGTTAGTTGAGAAGCGACACATGAGGGAACATTGTTCTCGTACATGGAAACGACTTACAGATTAACCAGAAATCAGTGAAGTCATACATCTATTTATAAAATGGTATTTCCCAAAAAGCACGTGTCCTTTATAAGCTTACTTTTGAATCAAATTCGTACTATGCATCGATCTATGATTCAAAACCATCCAATATTTAAATAAAATAATTTAAAAAATGCAAGTCGCATTTAGCGATATACTGCAGATTTAAACGAGACAGTTATAACAGGAAAATGATCGTTTTAATTATAGCTAGTATTATGTCGTAAGTTTCGAAAAACATTTCGGCCAAAGCATTTGCAATATCAACACAATTTTACAGCATACATAAACAATAGCCACAAATATCATAATTATAACCGTTTAACTAATTGCAAAAATATAAACTACTGCGTAATATTATCTTACTGCAACCCATGCAATAATGTTAAGTTTTTACTACATTCTATGAATTCTTTACTGAAATGGTTTGAAAGCTTTATGCATAGTTATGTGCCACGGTTACTACCCTTAAATGTAAAATCATAATTTTAAGCTGGACTCAACGTGCAGATTCTATCAGATCGTATCAGATTGAGATAAGCCGTGGATATTGTGACCGTAGGCGAAATATATCGTAAATGAATTCATTTATTTTTTATACAAGGGTTTGACGTTAGTAATCGTACAATTACGTCATTATTTGGAATATCAATCGAGATGTTCGTGTCAGGTCGACATCCAATCATGGAGTCGTTTCAGATTATAAAGAATGAAACGCGCGTACTCGGAACTTAAATGGATATCATACGTTACAGGTCGTAAAAATCTGTTATTGACAAAATCGTGACAAGTTCGCATACCATCGTAAAGTATGGTATCACGACATTGCAAAAACGCGTCAAAATGACTGTAAGCCGGAAATATCCAAGACAAAAACACGATCCGGTACGAGTGAACATTTACGGTGATCGTTTCAACTCATAAGGACAGTTAGAATATGACCAAAAGATACGCAGCCATCTTATCAATAAAGTACTAAATAGTCAGTCGGCGTGAAGTTATATATTAATTGTGTCAGGGCATGGCTCAAATTGGTGGTCACCATCGATTATACTCGAGATACGAACCTACTCGTATTACGCCGTACTGGAGGCCATTGATTCGTGATAAACACATCGGCATGTATCTGTAATATGACAATTAATGACCAGATTGCATCCGAACGAAACTTCGTATCACATAACATTATATGATCCAAGTCTGAATGCCATACACACATCACGATCATGTACGAGTACACTTTGGTGGCGATTGTAAGATAGTGGGAACCATCCATAAGATTGACGGTGAAGTTTGTGTCCGTAATTAGAAGGTTTATTCTTCGAAATAGAGTGATCGCGAACCTATTCCTTTACTGAATTCTTCTTTGTAATCCGTAAGAAAATATAAATAGTTTTATTTTCACGTGCATTCTAACGGTAATTGTGTACAGTTCTTGAAAATAACATGTATTTAAAGTTACGTCAATTCAAGCTGTAACTAGATCACTTAATAATATTATTTGTATTTATACCTGCGTGATGATGCAGAACAGCACTGTACTACGAAACTAAGCAAATTGAACCTTGAAAAAAAAACTTGTGCTCAACCCGAGTACCTGAGCTCTTTAAAAGCCCTTTGTCCATTGCTACGCGTCCATGCGCCCGTATGTTCGTCAGCAACCTTTTAAGTATCGAACTACTTTTTTACGAAATGTTAACGTGAATGAGCACTGAAAAATAAGTGGTCACCATCGATTATACTTGAGGAACGAACCTACTCGCATTTCGTTTTACCGGAGTTCATTGTTGCGTGATAAACACATATTGCAACCGGACAAAAAAACATGGAATCACGACGTACGGAATCGCATCACATATTATAAGCCAATTCTGAATGTCAAACATACATCACGGTCATGAAACGAGTGAACTTTCATGGCGAATGTGATAGGCAAAGTGCGTGTGTTAGTAATTAGAAGGACCATTCTTTAAAATTGCATGATCGCTTACATATTCATTAACGCAATACGTAAGAGAATATAAATATAGTATCTTTAACGTTCAATATAAAGCTAAATGTATACAGTTCTTGAATATTCCGTGTATTTACCGTTACTTCAATGCAGATTTCATTAGATCACTTAATTGTTTGGTTTTATACTTGCGTGTTGATGTAAAATATCACTGTATATAAATCGTTACGACGAAATATATCGGAATGAATCTCGGTAAGAATATACATGCTCATGGCGAGAATCTGAGCTCTTGTAAAGCCCTGTGTCAATTGTGATGCGTCCATGCGCACGTATGTTCGTCAGGAACCTTTGAACTCTCAAACTACTTTATTACGAAACATTTGCATGAATGAACGCTGAGCAGTTCTCTGTAATGTTATTCACGTATTAACGGTCTGCTGTACAGGATAACACAGAACTAATGATAGATTTTTTTGTAAAAATCAGATGTTGAATATGTCTATAAAAAAGCTAATACGATACAGTGATGCTCTACACAGATTGTTTAAAGTTCGGTAAGCGATTTTAAATAAGACTTACCACGTGGATCACATGATCTAATAAGGCTTAAATAGCAAATCTATTCTCTTAAGACTTAAGGCTTCGTGGTATAAAATTGATCGTACCATACCCGGAAGTATGCAATATACAACTTACATTAATCAATACTTAAGCTTACCAAACGTTGTGTGTTTCCACTTATCCGACCAAACCTTTTTTTTTCTTCTGCCGACCCTCAACTTGTTGGGACAAGTTCAGTGTTCGACATTGTTTGCAAAGCTCTATCACATTCGCTAAATTACAAACAAAGAAAGAATGGTATGTAGACTGGTGGAAGATTTCTGTCATTGAACTACCTGCATTAAGTGGGGACAAATGTTGTACTGTAAAAAAGATCAGTATTAGTTTATTTTTACAAAAAAAGTAAGGACGATCTACCAACTCTATTTCGGGCAATATTTGTTTTATCTGATCGAATATAACAATTTTATTTTTTCTGTTACCAATAAACATCATCATAAAATTATCATAAAATGTACGTACAAACGTCATATACGCGTGATATGGTTCAAATTAGACGTGGACGTACGTATTCATACGTTTACATCAGTTTCAGTAAACTTTTAACTAAACTAAATAGCACTGGCAAATAAAAAAAATCAAATATCAATTCAGCGCTGCTATGAAGATTTATTAAATGGCATTCCGGCGGTAGTAATTGTGATGACGACGACGACGATGACGACGATGATGATGATGATGATGATGATGATGATGATGATGATGATGATGATGATGATGATGATGATGATGATGGTGGTGGTGGTGGTGATGATGATGATGATGATGATGATGATGATGATGATGATGATGATGATGATGATGATGATGATGATGATCATGATGATCATGATGATCATGATGATGATGATTAATAGTTAAATTATCATGCGTTTGTAAAGCTTTTCATCGATTAAATTTGAAAGCACATATATTTTTAACAGTGGAAACCAGTCGCATTAGTGTACCATCTCAACCAAGGCAATGCACTCTGGAGCAGCTCGTGTCCGTGGATCTTCTGAAGACTGGAGATGATCAGGGGGAACCTACGCTCACTGGACTGGACTTTCTGGCGGACGGGAGACTGGTAGCCGTTGATAACTTCAATGATCAATGCATCATACTGAATGATCGACTACAGAGACTAGGAGCGCCGTACAAGTTCAAGATAAGACCACTTGGCGTAGTATGCGTGTCTCATGATGTACTGTGTGTAACGTTTGGTAGTAGTAAGGTAGTATGTCTGCTGTCTGTGAGTACAACTAATGTCATCAAATTGACGCGGGAGATCAAAACATCATCCAAGGTTGACTCTATATGCTGCATGTCACCATATCACATGGTCGTGAGTACGTGGAATGATCCTCGCCACGCTAGAATGCTATCAGTGGACGGTGTAGAGTCTGACTTTCATAATTTGGTGTTTGCTAAGAAGACTTACAAAGCGCATGGGAGTAAGTGTACGTATGTCCAGTCTAAGAACACTTTAGTACTGACTGACAGCCTCGCTAACACAGTGTACATGTACGACACCGTGAAGGGCACGTCTCGAGCAGTCACGAATTCGAACATACAGGATGCTCGTGGTGTCTGTGTAGGGCCTGGTGACACGGTGCTGGTGTGTAGTCAGAATAACAACTCCATCGTGCACCTGAGTGTTAATGGAAAGATTCTCGGTACCTACCCAGTGGATATGTGGTACCCGACCAGCATAGGTTTGTCTAAGAACGGCACTAGGATGGCGGTTTCTAACAATGCTCATGGCAAAAAGAAACTTCAGTTGTATAAGATATCACCGGCAATGCGTTAGGTAACTAGTAAGACGTGATCCATGTGATCATGATATGACCACACATATTAAATATGAACGTATGCGTTTGATAATGTTCAATAAATACGGATTACTTTTTTGATTGATTAAAATTGAATGGTGTTGACTTAAGATTTTATCGCATAGAATTTCAAACTGCCTTTTTATTATGAATTTATATTTTTTGTATTTTGCTTAATGCATTTAAAAATAATTTCATTTTTTTAACAGAATATATGTAAATATAGTGTGGATAAAATACTATTTTTATTTACATGCAACTTACCTGGTGTGTATCATGTCTCCATATTAACATTGTACGGTATAATATTGATCACGTCAAAAGGTTACATATTTTTATTGTATCATTATGCTCTGTAGTTAAACGAGGTATGTATTGGTACATGTATATTCGTGTTCTGCCAATGTGACAAAAATCATGTTTACCTAGATTTCGTGCGTTAACTATGCAGCGGTAAAAGCTAAATTTTTATCGTAGCACATGTTGATTTTTGTATTAAACAGTGCATCATTGTTTGCATCAGCGGATACAATAAATGACAACACACATGTAATTGATAAAAACGCTAGAACTAAGCATAACAATGTATGTGATTTCTTAACGCAATCGAACAATCATTCATTTAGGTTCGTTCCTCAAGTATTCATTCATTTAAATAATGCCTGTTTTTGTTAAGCCTTTAAAAAACCCAAGCTTTTCAACTATCAGCTTAAGTCGGTTAGAACGTATTTTCCAGCGTGTTTTATCACCCACATGTAAGTTAATTAACAAAAGCTTTTAATGTCTTACATGTTTCAAAATAAAATATCATAGCAAATTAATCATTGCACATGGATTAATCTAAGCGTTTTCACTATATATTTTTAAAATAAAACAATACTTGCACCTTTAAACATTTTTACGTGTTCGTGAATTGCTGGAGAGTATTTAAACATACGTTTAAAAAAATCCTAACATTTAACTTTCTGGTAAGACAAAAACCCACTAATAAACCTGCGGAGAATGATTTAACCGATGATTTAATTAAGTTATTTAACCCATTGTGCTCAATATTGAGAAAACCTTGCAAATCAGATATGTATAGTTCCGCGTTACGCAATCATGTAGGTAGTTGCTTATATAGTTCCGCAAAACGTGAACAATAGTTAAATATTTTTGTTTGGGCACGAATTTGAAAGATATCGATATAATTACGCATCCATTTGAATGTATTTACCAATAAATTATAAGTTAATAATCCACAATTGTAAACCTCATTGCTTGATTGACAGGTCGACTTCTCATTGTCACTTCTACTAACTATGTCGCTTAAGACATACATAATAGCTCATTGAATTCGATAAGCAAAGTGGACGCAAAAAATGGTAGAAAACTTAAAACATTGTAAAAAGGAATAAATATGTACCAGCAGAAGCAGTCTCTTGGTAAACCGAAGTTAAGACAATTTAAACATGTCAAATTAACTTTCAAATGCCATTTTAAAGCAACATCAGTTGTAAAAAAGTGTATATCCCTATTTTGCTGCACTAAGAAGTAGGCACAGAAAGTATAACACCTGCTTTTATACCATTTCTGACTCAATTCCGAAATACTATAATATGTGATCAATTAACATTGGATATGCTTTAAATGGCTATTACGATAAATACGTTTCAGAATTGTAGATGTATTGTTTTATATTGAATAATGTCTTAATACATGATGAGCATAGGAATAAGAAGTGATATGATATTAATTTTCAATAATTAATTATTGTAATGCATATGCATTTTTTATTTCAAAAAAACAATTGTATGAGACAGAATATCAAATAATGTGTTTTCCTATATGATAACTAGTCTCCGTTCTTCCCATGAGAAAATGGCGTTTGGCAAGTCGAAAAGTTATCACAGATCTTTTTTTCTATGTTTATAAATGACCTTGAGAGCCATATTCTTATACGCGACGGTGAAGGCGTTGAGGTACCTGATCCATCTAGTGCTTATCGCTGGTTGAAGCTACTTGTTTTGTTATACTTCGATGACACTATAATTCTGTCACACGATCAAAAAAATATTTTTTTAAAGATGTTATTGTAGGAAAATATGTACGTCACAATCGGCTCGGGACGCTAATTTGTCTTTGCTGCATTTTATGAAATTCGGCTTTAATGTATAATTTTTCTTTCCCATTTAATGTTATTGTAACGTATTTTGTCAATATATTACAATTGAACACATATAAAAAATCGTATATACCCGCTTTAAATGCGTTTGATGAATACTACATACAATGAAAACTCAATGCAGACACTTATTCTACAAAAAATAATCATTTTTGGAGCAAGAAACATCGCGCCCTATAAATTTTACAGTGGCAGAATTAAAATTGAAATTCGTAAGCAATACAAATACGTTGGTATCACATTTTTAGTTAACGGCTCGTTTTTAAGAGCATGTCAAAATAATGTTGAACAAGCTAAGCAATGCGATGAATCCGTGCAAGTAATTTAGATCTGCCACTAACATTTAACGTTAAAACTTTTTTATCATACTTTTGTACCAAAACTAAGATATGTGTGCAAAATATGGGGTTATGAAAACCAAGGCATTTCAGAACGCATAAATATGGAATTCCTTATGAAAACTATTATGTCACGTAAACGTACTCCGTCATATATGCTATATACTTAACTTGGGAGATACCCGCTATCTGTCACTATGTATAGCCAAATGATAGGCTTCTAGAAAAGAATTATTTTAGGTAATGACGACACATTTTCTAAAAATGTATATTAACCTTATCAATAACAATTTGCATAACTTGGAGGGATATCTAAAATATAACAAATATAAGAAATGACAGGTAAATCGATCCTGTGGAATGGACAAAACTCGCCCATCATGAAATCACTATCGTTACAAGTTAAACGTGCATTTATTGATCAATACATTAAACAGTGGTATGCAGATTTTAACCAATCAAACAAAGGTAAATTTTATAACTCATTTAAAAACAATCTTGAATTTAAGAATAACCTTAAGCTTCTTCCCAAATCTAATTATCTACCTATATTGAAGCTCCGTACTGCTAGTCATCATTTCCCAATCGAAACTGGCAAATGTAACGGCACACCCGAAATCAATAGATTGTGCAATTTATGTAAAAAGGCTACTTTGACAATGAAGAACATTAGATTATAAAATGCACTCACTTTACCAATGATAGAATTGTTTTAAATTTTTTTCAAGACATGTCTGCAGTGTTAATCAACTTAAATATATTATGTCCATATAAAATGTAGAATATCTACATCATTTAAGTATATTTGCTAACATCCTGTTAAGAAATATTAAATAACTCGTTTCTAACCCGCTTCTTACATTTATAATGTGCCTGGAAATATAACGTTGCTTTGTTTGTCGTTGTATTTTTTGTCCTTTTGTCGTGTTTCTTACACTTCTATTTTAACTGTACCACATTAACCATGAAACACAAGTCTATTAAAATAGTGCATAACTAAATAATATTTTTTTCTCTTACTGCATACCTGTATGTCTGAGATGTAAACAAAATTTGTGTTCTGTTCTGTTCTGTTTCTTTACCTTAACACTTTAAGAAAACAGACAATTTTGTTTCCAAATGTATTTATTGTAGAATAAAACTCTCTTTGTCCTCTATGCATACATACAGTTGTATTACAATCAATATTGTGCCTTTGGTTATGATTTTGCACAAGAAAAAAGCCAATAACTCCATAGATATCTTAGAAAAAATTATATTTTGTTACCCAAAATTACTGTCGAAGAAATATATCGTTGTATGATGTTCCATTTGAATCTCTTTACTACTTGTGAAAAACACTATGTAGTTGTGCTCCGTATTAAAAAGAGATATCAATAGCAATAACACCAAAAACACTAACAAATTAACAGTTCCTTGCCCACACTGCTCTCTGTTGATTTATGAGGTTTCATCTTATTATTTTCAAGTATAAAAGGAATAAACAAAGGGCACTTAAAATGTAAATATTGAAATAAGAGTTATGATTTTTTTACTCCGCGTTTCATATCTAAGCTCTTCATAAGTAAATAAAGTTTCATCTAAATCCATGGAACGCTTTTCGAGTAATGCGTTTCACAAGACAATTACAGTTTCATAGTTGCAATCTTGTCTAAAGATCTATGATATTTAATCTAAACATTGTAATTTGTTATTTAACTTAAGAGTGCACAAGACAATTAACAAAGGGTTTTTATTCTCTAAATTTTGAAGAAAGATACTTTCTCTTTGAACATTTTAAAGATCTTTATCAATATATGACTTTTCATGTCAATCAATTCAATAGTTTCTAAGTAATTAAAGTGAAATTACATTTTTGGACTTACAGTGTTCTTTGTTAATCAACTTAGTTGCAGTTTAATATTTTCAATTGAAAAATTATTAAGCGTACAAGAAAATTGACAAAGGGCTATAGCTATGTAAATAAAGAAGAAAGAGTTACTGTACTTTTAAGGTACCCTTAATCCAAAAGCCCATATAATTCTTTGTTTCGTTATGCTATGTATGTTATAACGATCTGCACAGAAATAAGAAAAAGGCAATATCAAATAAAAATTTACGAAAAAGAGTTTTGATTCTTGTACCTTACACTTTCTCTCAATGTCTTCTATCAATATATGAAGTTTTTCAATACTTATAAATTATACTTATAAATGTATAAGCGGCTAGTGAATATTCATTTAGGGCAATTGTAATTATTTTAATGATTCTGTAAATACTCCGGATGTTCTATTTACCTCCACCCAGGCTTATTGAAACGCTCTCGAGCCCGTTTCATGGGCCTAAAACCAGTACTTGGTGTTGCTTTTTGTTGTTTTTTTTGGAGGGGGGATCAAAAAAGCGCTCCCACAGTGGGTGTCGAGGCGCTTAAATATTGTTTCTATAATACTCTGGGTCTCATGTATCCCAAGTGCGAAATATTGAATCTTGTTTGAATTACCATGTAAATAAAACGGTTTCTATGGATTCTATCGTAATACAGAGATAAAGAAACGGACGTTTTATCATTTGTAAAACTTGAACTTCATCCCGTATTCGTACCGTCTTGTTCAACAAATGCACTGTTGTGTTTAAACATCTCGTTTCGACGGCGATAGTAATATTTTAATATTCTTGGAAATCAAATCCGAAGGAGTAGCTATCAGTTTCTAAGAAATGCATTGTTTTATACATTATGATTTACGAAGCATTTCTTTTGTTCATTACAAAAGTCGCCGATTGACGCACAATTTTCCCATAAATCGACCGTATATTGACATAAATTAAACCAGAAATGTTGGGGTTACTGTATCAAGTACCGAATTTCATCTTTCGCAACACCTTTCTCCATTTAAGTGTTTTCTCTGAGCAATAAATAATCCGCAGTGTACAACGTTCTGGCAATGTTTAGTTATATAAATATTGGATGCGTTAGATTAGTTTAGAAAGACCTGGCTCAAATTTCTTAATTGGTCGATAGATTAAGCAAAAGGCCTAAAATAAAAGTCGAAGTGAGGTAAAGTAAACCAATTGATTGTTTCCACTAACTCGTTCGACATTTATTTTTACGAGTCGATCCTAAACATTTCATGATAACCAAGGTTGAGTTTTCGAATTAGTTGAGGGCATTAAATCAAATTCGAAAAAATTTCATGTAAATACAAATCTAATTAATGTTGCGAAGATAGCAAAAATTATATCACGCGTTTGTAATATTCGGTAGAATGTTTCACTCGTATTACATATTCGATACGTGAAATATATTGTGTAATAAACCAAATAATGAAAAACATATGTGTGGCACCGTCGACTTAACTCTAACATTATGGAAATGTCGAATGACATAATACAGGTTTTTCTTTAGGGATTATTTTTAGAATGTTCGATTAAGTTACCAATGAAATACATGCTATAAAAAGACGGCTTTATAATCGCAGCGAGTAGTATTTACGTTCGCCTTTTGACTGATGGAAACAACGAGTGATTTAAAATTAATGGTAGATATTATAACTTATTAAAGACAAAATTAATTAGCGATCTTGTATACATGAGTACTTATGTCACATTTACAGGAAAGCAGTTTAATAAGATTAAGTATTACTGTGGGTATTACTATTAAGTTTTATAACAATAACGCTTAATATAAATAATGCAGGCAACAAGAAGGAGCTGAACGGCAATTTGTTCTGATTGTATTTATATCATACTTCATTTTGTTGTTTAGAGAAAACATCTCACAGGAATGGGTGGATAGAATACGAACAGCAATCTGGTCCTCAATATATGAATATTTGAGTAGGCAAATTTTACTGAGTGACATATTGTGCAAGTCCAGATTATAAGACGCTTGATAAACGAACGAATTTCAATCACGACTTAGCAGTAGCAAATAAAAAAGTCATTGTTTCTTGAGAAGAAACAGAACTAACGTAGTTTAATTGAAGTTAAATTTTGAAATTATAATCAAATCGAGTATATTTTATGTATTAAGTGGCAATAATGTTACCGCTTCTTCAGAAATTCCGTATTGTGGCGTATCGCTATGAAAAGAGAATACACCTGCATTTGACCGCATACTACAAAAGTCGCAATAATTATAGACATATAATAAAACAATGCAGGTTTCATCTGTTCAATAAGATATTTATCAATGTTTATTTGACTAAATGTTTTTATTTAAATGCATTAATTGCTAAATAATTTTTTATACACGCCGCAAACTTGACTCGAACTCACGACCAAAAAACAAGCCATCTCCATCGAGAGTTCGAGTTTTTGATCGCCAGCCGTGTGTTTCAAATCAAAGCGTCATATATCAAACAAGTTAAATCAATGCTTTAATTGGTAGCTGACTTGCATTGTCAATGGGAGTGGATTTGTGCCAGGAAGTTACCTAAATTGCTCAGTGAACCGAACTTTCTTTGAGAGAGGACAGTAATTATCTGGTCAATGTCACTGCCGAACACAGTGGTTAATAGGTAGGCGAACATCCGGTCTGGTCTGTAAGGGATATTGTACTGAGGAATACTCACTGGCAAATAAAGGGGGCACACTACAGTTTTTTACAAATCGGCTACTGGCTGCCGGGGTGGCACAACGTCTACACCTGAAATCATACAAAACATATCTTCAGGATTGTTGGGGGTATGTTTTCCCAAAACCACATGGATAGCCATGGTGCACCCACTTGCTCTATATTTTTATCATGGAAAATCAGCCAATTTGGGGGTCTGAATGTCACCTGTTTTGGCGGCCATTTCAGTGATTTTCAACACAAATTTGACATTCAGACCCCCAAATTAGCCGACAATAAAGGCGACGCAAGAAACGATACTCGACTACCGGTTAATTAAATGACAAGCGACAATTTAGCAGATGTCGCTTGTGGTGTCGTGTGTCGCTTTTATTGTCGTGTGTCGACCTCAACGGGCGACAGGCGATATTTCATACACAAGTGACATTATATCCCGCAAATATCGTTCAATAATCGACCATAGACTTAACGGTAACAATTCAGCGTGTTTAAATTATACGGGCAAAAGCCCGCAAAGCGGGCGTTGACCGTTCATACATATGGAAATTTAGACATAAAATTACATAAGAATACCACATATGGATGCGTCTCAAAAAATTTGCCACGCGACATATATTTTCGCGATGCTTTTTATGACCTTGAACAAATAAAAAACACTTTGACATATGCTAAATCACTTGTAAATACATACCTCAGGAAAAATTATATCAATGACATCATAATTGTGTAGCGAATCGCACTAAATATTCTCGCATTATTTGTTTTTCTTCGCAACCGTTCCAGAATTAAGTCATTACTCAATTATCTCCCCTGAATACTCATTTTCAGTGGGTATAAGCCGAAGACTGGTTCACTACATACTACACATAACCCGTCTTAAATATATTGCCGAATCTCAGATTTCTGTCGAATTTATTTGCTTTGATCTTTTCGATATCTTATTTTTATTATTATCCTGACAAATCACAAACGCTTGTTAAAAAATTATTTGTTTAAACATTATAGTTGGCATCACTATTCTTCCAGTATTATCGCGGTATTTCAATAACGACACCCTACTGTTTATTCGTCAGAATTCGTGACGCATTTTCCATTCGCTCTCAGAAAGAAGTTGTACGTGTGATCATGAGCAATATTCTGGTAAGTTGTCGTTGTTATCCATTAGAAACACATTTTATCACAAAATTTAAAGATATTCCGATCTAATTTTTTAGTCTTTTAGCTTTAATTTTTAACGTATTTACACCTCGTCTGCTCGCACTTTACCGATATCCCGAAAGGTTACATATCACTATAATAAGATTAGGCCTAAAACCACAAAATCCGATACATTTGGATTTTCGTACCACAATTTTACGTAAAAAATCATCCAGATTCGAAAAAAAAGGTATTTGTTGGTTTTCCGTCTTTAGAAGCTGATCTGCCAAGGCAAGAGCTGGGCATCACACAAGCCATCTATCCAGCAAAACTGACAGTTTTGGTTTACAGAAATCAACAAAGGAGGGATTCATGAACTATCAAAGTTTCCCAGCTATACACACAGTTATTATCTGGGGTGATCTTTATTGGTTTTGTTGGTTTTCTTGGATGGAACATGTGTGAATTTTTATAGAACTTTGAAAAGTCTATATCTGTCTATCTATAAACAAAAATCAGCTATGGTATAATAAGATCAGATGTGCAAACAATGTCAAAGGGTTGTTAAATTAACAATTTGAAGGCAATTATGCTGAAAACATATAAAAGTTCCCATGCAAATTTAGTCTGCATATCGACAAGTGTCTGCCAATAAATGTCAAACTAGTAATACAAAACTTACCACAAGAATGTAAAAGCACTAAGTACCTGTTGTGATCATTTTAGTAGGATAGTGTAATTCTAAACAGTAGCAAATAGCTTGTTTAGTAAATGCATAATGCAATTAATATGATTTTCTTTATATTGTGTAATTCAGGGCTATAGATAATTGTTTGGGTAATTGGGTTTTTCACCCCCTGTTTTGACAACAATAGGGTTTTTGTAACTTCAATTTGTAAATTTTTGTAAATTCAATAGAGTTAAGCAAAATATTTTACCCCCTACTTTTGAGCTTTATTGGGTTTTTCACCTCCGGTTTTTTAACTCCATTGGGTAATTTAGGGAATGACATATATAATATAATATAATAAAAATCTACTAAGATTACTATATTATTGTGTGCATGTGAAAAATTAATCAACATATGTAGCAACATTAGTTAGTTTTAATTTACTTTTCATGTTTTCGCATAATGTACAGTTCATAACTCTACTTTCCATATCCATCACCTGCCACGGGTGTTTGTTTCACTCTATTAAAGTTTTTTCACTTCCACGTGTTTTTTGAGTTAAACAACCTCGTTCAAAATCTACGATAATAATGGGCGAATAAATTCTCGGGAGAAATGATCACATCTTGCAACGGATCGTTCAGCAAAGCAGCACAGAAGCTTTCGGTTTCCCCAATATTCTGGTTTAAATACCTGTCTTAAGTGTTTGTTTGTGTGAGGATACTCTTTCTACGGCCACGAGTGGCCATTTTGATATATTCAGAAAATGAAAGTAGAAATCGGAAGGGTCTAGGAATAATTACAGTAATCACCTCAAAGATTGATAACCGCTTTAAAGACTGCCTTCTTTTCTTTATAGGACTGCATATATACTATTCGGTACATTTTTGAACGGGAAATAACCAGTTTTAAAAAATACGTCCGGTGTTTGTAAGAATTGCGTTTCGTGACGCAAGGTTTTAACGGGAATTACGTTATTAAATTTATATTTGCGTTTTTGTACGCTTGATTTTGAATTTAATTACGTTTTTAGTTATTTTAATTGCGTAATAACGCACATACGCTTGTTATCTATAGCCCTGGTAATTAATAAATTGGTTGTTTAAGAAATAATCGACTGGTAACCGTTGGTTATTGCGGTAATTACCAACGGTATGGAGTTCCGATGCGTAGGAATTAAACCCCGAGGGCGTAGCTCGAGTGGTTTGATAACAAGCATCGGAACGACATACCGTTGGTTATTACCGCAATAACCAACGGTTACCAGTTGATTATTTCGATTCTAACACGATTTAATTAAAAAGTTATCAGCGATATAAAGGTTATAAATGAGAATTATATTAAGCGAACGTCCTCCACATTTCCGCGAAACGTGACGTCATCACAACAACTAAAATCAAATGACGTCGTCTTCATTCATAAACTGTGCGCGGACAATCGAAGTGACGTCACTTTAAACAACCGTTGGTATATCGGGGTAATAACCAACAGTAGTTTTCCTTCTTTGTATATAGAAAACAAGTCACGTGCCGTGGTAGAATTAAGAAATAATCGACTGGTAACCGTTGGTTATTGCGGTAATAACCAACGGTATGGAGTTCCGATGCGTAGGAATTAAACCACGAGGGCGTAGCCCGAGTGGTTTGATAACAAGCATCGGAACGACATACCGTTGAATATTACCGCAATAACCAACGGTTACCCGTCGATTATTTCGATTCTAACACGATTTCATTAATAAGTTATCCGCGATATAAAGTTTATAAATAAGAATTATATTAACCGAACGTCCTCCACTTTTCCGCGAAAACGTGACGTCACCAAAACAAATAAAATCAAATGACGTCGTCTTCATTTATAAATAGTGCGCGGACAATCAAAGTGACGTCACTTAAAACAACCGTTGGTATATCGAGGTAATAACCAACAGAAGTTTTCCTTCTTTGTATATAGAAAACAAGTCACGTGCCGTGGTAGAATTAAGAAATAATCGACGGGTAACCGTTGGTTATTGCGGTAATAACCAACGGTATGGAGTTCCGATGCGTAGGAATTAAACCACGAGGGCGTAGCCCGAGTGGTTTGATAACAAGCATCGGAACGACATACCGTTGGATATTACCGCAATAACCAACGTTTACCCGTCGATTATTTCGATTCTAACACGATTTCATTAATACGTTATCCGCGATTTAAAGTTTATAAATAAGAATTATGTTAACCGAACGTCCTCCACTTTTCCGCGAAAACGTGACGTCACCAAAACAAATAAAATCAAATGACGTCGTCTTCATTCATAAATAGTTTGCGGACAATCAAAGTGACGTCACTTTAAACAACCGTTGCTATATCGGGGTAATAACCAACAGTAGTTTTCCTTCTTTGTATATAGAAAACAAGTCACGTGCCGTGGTAGATTCCATGATAAATGTTTTATGGCTAGTACAAAACCAGCATTGTTAATTTTGTAAAAGGTAATAAAATAAAACCACTTTGTATTTTCATATACGTAAATATTCGTGTACTGTAGGTTGATGACAGTGTTTTAGTATTACTTACTTTGTAACTATTATTTTATGCTCAGTTGAATTATCCAAAGGGATATTAAAAAATTATAACTCTCTGATTATACTCCTTTAATTGACGTTTCGGCATAATGCCTTTATCAAAACATTGGAAATTATATGTTAACTACATTTTTACGTCTTTTGACTGCACAATTTAAATAACAAAGAAAAATGTTTTTAAACGTCAAATGACGTTGTACATGATGACGTCATAAATGGCGTTATATAAAATGGCGCCAAAAAAATGTAAAAATTCGCCAAAAATGAAATGACGTTAAACACTTACATATTGTATCTTAATCCTATGTTAAATGTGTGCTTTATATATTTAATAAATTGATATTTTACAATAAAATAATCATCATCATATGTAATTATAATCTACCTTAACTTATTATCCTAAATTAAATAGGGTAAACTTATTTAATGACTCTTATTATTTCAATCCATATCTATGTATAATATTCTAATGATATTTGATTAAATAATCATATATACTTGCTATTCTATATATCATATACACATTATGGACAAGATAAATTGCATAAAGTACTATTATTTTTACATTCATTTATGTTGATGATTAATATAAAATGTTTTTCACATATATTTTTTACAAGATAGTTTCCCGTAGCAGGACATCAAGTTGATTTTTTGTATTTAGTCCATTTGGTGATTGCGTTTGAAACTTCTTTATAAATTCCAATTCTTTAATAAGTCTGTAATAATGGGAACTGTCTCTTATTTGTGTTAACACTGATACACCCATATCCTGCACTCTGTGGCCAGCACCATTGAAACGCAAGAGTGTGATATACAAAAACTTAAATCAAACGATAAAAGAACTTAAAACAAGGGTGAAAATAAACCAGCAAAAAAAGACACAATTGAAACAAATAATAATAGTCTTGACACTGTTACAAATCTGTCTTCAAGAAAGTTAACAGAAGCAGAAACAAGTCTATTATCCAAAGGAATATCTTTTGTACCGTCTAAAAAACACGTAGATTTATCTAAGATACACAGTGACCTAGCAGAATGGGAGAGACGGATGCGACTCGCAGAGTATTTCCATAGTGATGAAAATCAAGAAAGGAAAAAGGAAAAGGAGGAATATGAGATAAAGAAAGAAAGCCGTTTTACTCCTGAACCTGGTAGAGAAAAGTGGCTAGATGCTTATATAGAAGCAGTTAAAAATGATATTCTAAATGGCATAAAAGAAAATGGACAGTCAAATATCACAAGACAAGAAAAACAAGCATTGCACACGTTACTAAATGATTCCAGTATAATAATAAGGCCTGCAGACAAAGGTTCTGGAATAGTGATAACAGACGCAAATGAATATGTAGAAAAACTCCGGAATGAACTTAATGACAGCACATCATATGAAAAAACTAATGGGAATGGACTTGACAATGCAAACAAAAAGGTGAAGCAACTAGCAAATAAACTATTTAAAAACGGCATTATCTCAAAGAAATTACAACAATACTTGATACCAAAATATCCATCAAGAGGGAAACTCAAAGGAAATCCAAAAATACATAAAAAAGGCAACCCGTATAGAACAATCGTAAATGGCATTGGAACAAGTACTGAAAGAATGGCAGAGGTAGCAGAAAAGGAGCTAGAAACCTATGTTATAGAAACACCAAGCTATATAAGAGACACCACAGCATTTTTAAACGCAATAGAGAGGGAAATAACTACACCATTACCAGAAGGAATTATCTTATACTGTTTTGATGTTGTCAAGTTATACCCATCGATTCCAAAGAAAGAGGGCCTAGAGGCGTGCAAACAAGCTTTAAATGAACGCTGTACTAAGACCATCAACACTGAAGCGGTGATTGAAATGATTGAAACTGTTTTAGAAAATAATGTGATCGAATTTTGTGGACAAGAATACAGACAAAAAGAGGGAGTAGCTATTGGATCGAAACTTGGGAGAAATTATGCCTGTTGTTACATGAGAAAATGGGATGAACAATTATCTGAATACAATAAACAACCAATATTTTATAAACGTTTCATAGATGATGGGTTTGGACTATGGACACATGGAATTGACGAACTCATGAAATTTTTCGACTATGCTAACAAAATACATGAAAACATCAAAGTAGAATTAAGATGGAACACAACACAGATAGATTTCTTAGACACAAAAATTCAACTAGAAGATAATAAAATAACAACTGATTTATACTCAAAGCCAACCGATAAACATCAATATGTCCAATATGACTCAAACCATCCAACAAATGTGAAGAAAGCAATACCCTATGGATTAGGAATACGTTTAAAAAGAATATGTTCTGACGAAAACAAATACAAACATCGTAAAAAAGAACTAAAACAAAATCTACAAAAAAGAGGATATCCAAATAAATTTGTAAACCATGAGCTATCCCGAGTTGATAATTTAAATAGGAAAGACTTACTTAAGAAGAAAGAAACAAATAAAACAGCCAACAAGAGAGTACCACTAGCTATAACTTATTCTAACAACCTTCCAAATATCCACTCAATAATTCGAAAACATACAGACAAACTATATAAATCAGACAGAATGAAAAATATATTCCCAGACGTACCAATAGTTGCATACAGACGAGATAGAAATATCGGTGACATTTTAGTTCATGGAAAAACAAATAAAGAGATAAACAAACGTTTTCAACTAATACCACAATCGTGTAAGACTAATTGTATAGTCTGTAAAATGTTGAAAAGAGGTTTTCATAACAACCCAAAAAGTGACATTCCAAACGAAGCAATAAAACAGAACTGTAACATTTATAACTTGGTGTACGGTATATTTTGTATTAAATGCCAAAAGATGGTATACGTCGGAGAGACAAGCAGATCATTAAAGGAACGTGCCAAAGAACACGAGGCTGACGTGCGACTACGAAGAGAGAAACCAATCTCAGAACATTTCAATGGTGCTGGCCACAGAGTGCAGGATATGGGTGTATCAGTGTTAACACAAATAAGAGACAGTTCCCATTATTACAGACTTATTAAAGAATTGGAATTTATAAAGAAGTTTCAAACGCAATCACCAAATGGACTAAATACAAAAAATCAACTTGATGTCCTGCTACGGGAAACTATCTTGTAAAAAATATATGTGAAAAACATTTTATATTAATCATCAACATAAATGAATGTAAAAATAATAGTACTTTATGCAATTAATCTTGTCCATAATGTGTATATGATATATAGAATAGCAAGTATATATGATTATTTAATCAAATATCATTAGAATATTATACATAGATATGGATTGAAATAATAAGAGTCATTAAATAAGTTTACCCTATTTAATTTAGGATAATAAGTTAAGGTAGATTATAATTACATATGATGATGATTATTTTATTGTAAAATATCAATTTATTAAATATATAAAGCACACATTTAACATAGGATTAAGATACAATATGTAAGTGTTTAACGTCATTTCATTTTTGGCGAATTTTTACATTTTTTTGGCGCCATTTTATATAACGCCATTTATGACGTCATCATGTACAACGTCATTTGACGTTTAAAAACATTTTTCTTTGTTATTTAAATTGTGCAGTCAAAAGACGTAAAAATGTAGTTAACATATAATTTCCAATGTTTTGATAAAGGCATTATGCCGAAACGTCAATTAAAGGAGTATAATCAGAGAGTTATTATTTTATGAGCAAATAAATGATGTGAAGTGTTTTGTATCTCCACACAATACCACATACCTTTTTATATATGTACTGTGTTATGTGTTATTTGAATGTTTAATTAAAAAAATATGGATGATATAACATGATGCATTCTTATATTTGCATTCAACTTGTAACTATAGAGCTAAGTGTATGCAGTTTAGACTGTGATTTAAGAATTGCTACATAATGGCTAGTTTTTTAGTGGCAACAAAATTAAAACTATTCAACAATAGTTTGCGAAAGAAAATTAGAAACCTGCCAGATACCTGTATTTATTTAATATTTTAATTGCGAAACAAGTATGTTGTTATGCTGTTACACATAATTATACATTGATAATAAATAAGAAGACAATTAGCGGTGTTAACGTTTCCCAACAGTAGAAATCATTCTTCTGATGAAGTCAGTGGTATACAGACGAAAGCTCCAGGTATGGCTTTCAATACGTAGTGTGTGTTATTTGACAGTCTAAAACTTATTGGATTAAAAAAATTCTGTCAAATTTGTCAATCAAAATTGATTTGACACATCACATGATTTTGATTATGTTAAATCAGTGTACTGTATGCTAAATACAACTGCTTTGGCAAGCTGTCAAGTTGATTGAGACATTTGATGAAACAAACTGTTTCTGGGGTAGGACCAGTACTTAGTGTCTATACATGTATGACGTACCATGACGTCGAAAGTCTACAAGACCTACTAGGGAGAACGAGAAATGTACTTCGACGTACAATTTTCACCTACCCTTGAGTGTTAGCCAATCAGAAGACACCTTACATCTGTTGCTTTTAGAGATATTTGACATTGAACATAATTATTATTATTATTTATACCAAATTGTGCGACTATCGACTGCTTACTCATAGATATTGTGCGTATTTATTGACCTGGCGTGGCGGAAGTAACCTCTGACTTATGCAAGTTATGGTTATTACAAAATACGACCAACGGGGAGGTTATTATACATTTTTATCCCGTTAATGTTTGGTAACTGTTTGGTTACCGTTGGGAATTTCCTACACAGTAATGCGCTGGACGGTAGTGATACTCCGCCCCGCATGATCATTTCATACACACAATATGCTGAATAATTTTAATTTTAAAAAGGTAACAATTGACTCTTCTTCAAATTTGTATACAATCTATGTCAATGCATTAAATACTTGAAACTTCGATGTGTTTTTTTTGGCCAATCTGGTATATATATTTTTTATTCATTTTGTCCTTAATTAAAAAAGAGATTTCAAACATTTATTATGAATAAATCTGAAGGAAAAGCGGCTCAATATTCAAGTGTTTTGATTGGCTGTTATTAAAATGTGTACGTCGAAGTACAAACATGTATGTCGAAGTACAAATTGTACTTTGACGTACAAACATATACTTTGAAGTGTATGTTATATTTGTATGTCGACGTACAATTGTTGTACTTCGATGTACATTTCTCTTTTTACCTAGTAGGTCTTCTTGACTTTCAACCCAAATGGTACGCCATAGTATGTCTTTAAGGTTATCTAAAGAATGCTCCCACTTAAGGGATCAATACAGAGACCTCCCAGTGACTAAGCCAGTTAGCAGACACCCCATCCTTATACCACAGCCACCGAACCAGCTTTAAATTCCTGTGGCTAGAAAACAAAAAAATTATAAGATGCTAGATCTTTAAGCTAGGAACATGTAACTCGTTTGAATATAGATTTTTGTAAGATGCATTACTTTATTATTGCAACAATTATAATATTTTGAACACAATCATGTCCATATATTTATTAAAAATACATGGTTATCAAAAAAACTTAAAAAGCTTTTGCCAGTAAATTAGGTAGCACCTATAATCATATTATTTTATTAAGAGTGTTACATCCTGATCTTGAAGGGTTTAAGCAGTCCCTGCTTTCCCCTTCTGCCCCTTGAACTCCGGGAGACATGTTTTTATCAGTTTTTAACTTTAAATCACTTCACCTTATATGATAAATCTATCATACTTTTATCTTTCTCACTTTTTCACGTTTAACACTTTTATCTGGCACTGACTGCGCACCTGTCAATAATACCCGCAAGGGAAGTTAGACAGAATAAATATATTGTAATGACACCGATGAAATATTTGCGAATTGTCGGCTTTCACTTAACTCGATTCTGATCAGTTTGTTTGTTATACAAAATTGGTATACTGTAACCTGTTCAATGGAGGGTATTCATACATTTAAATATGGCTGCGCCCATGAGAAGCATGATGGAGAAGGTACTAAACAACAATTTTCACAAGTATGCGGTTCAGAGATCCGGAGACTTACAATTGCAGTCGTTTGTCAAAGTAATTGAGACGAACACACTGCTTCTGAAAAGGGTAAATATGATGATTAGTGCATTCCAGTTTCAAACTCAGGCCTTGACACGAACTTTTTTGACAGGGTACCCGGAGGGAACCCTACTTTCAACTTTTGGTGGCCCTCACCCAAACTAGGGAGTCCTCTTGTTTCAACACACAGCTACTCTCGGCGTAAGGGCAAATAAGTACAAGAAGCATACTTGTACACATTTTTATTTCCTATATTCATTTCTGTTGCCATTTAAAGCAGACCCATTAAAAGCTCATAACCTTGTCTTGTAAACTTTTGATATCATGTATTTCATCAATATCATCAGCATCGTCATCCTTGTCATAATCATCTTCAGCATTATCATCTTCAGCATTGCCCTTCGCCGCCAGAACTTAGCGTTTCGGAAGTTCTTATTATAAACTTTTAAGAAATAAAAGGTAATTACGCACATTCAGGGGTTTCACTGGCTCAACAAAACTTGTTGCAACTTTTTCGCGCCGTGAAAACTGTCGATTATTTCAACCTTATTAATAAGAACAATCATTTAAATAAACCTTACTACATAAATGTCATTGCCTTTATTATCACTTTAAAAAGTATATTATTACATAAAAAACAATAAGTACCTTCACAAGTCATACCTTCATAAGTCTTAATAAGCTTTATTTGTATATAAATACCATTTTTTTCAACTTGATAAACAACACGGATAACCAAAATAATATAACAATGTTAACTACAATGTATTAAACAGTATGCTGCCTAATGTTTCAAAATTAATTATTTAAACATAGAATCACACCAATTTACATCATTTGAAAGGGAAAAAGAAATATAAAACATCAGAAAGTAAATCATCTCACTTAATTTGTTAAACAGTTATATATGGTCATTTGGACATGTCATACATCAGTTTCTGTTGTTAAAACGTTTTCTGTTAGTGGTGGATGATTTCCAGGATCAATTAAATTATAATTGTTCACGCCTATTTCCTGACAGAAAGGCCCAGATAATTACCACCATCTATTCTAGTTGCCTGAAATAACATAAAGCATATTTTTTTTACAAACTATCAACAACAAACAAACACATTCATGTCACTATCTTTAAATGTCCGAATTTTAACATATCCGAAATATAGTGCACCAAGTGAACGATATACTTTTTATTTCAGAAATTGTTGGTATCTTAATCAAATTATATCCTTCCAAGGTCATTATAATACTGGAACTATTAAACAGAAATGCTCACAAATACCTGTAGAAAATAGTGTGTTTTTGTGGAGAAATTAAATGCTTTTGCCAGCCCGATCGCCTATGGTTTTGATTAAAGAAATAGCGGCTCTAATAATTATTATAATTACTGATCGTCGTGACAGTTTGTCCCAGTGTTACTTTTTGGGGGGCTCAATATCATAAAGGAGCCATTAATAATCCGATAATCCGATAATAACCCCCATAAAACTTGACAATAGCAGTAAAAACACCGTTTGTAACACTTACACGCTTCAGTGATTTCAATATACTCTCTGCACTGTAGGTCGCTTACATCGTCGAAAATCAATATTTACAACTGACAGTCGCGTTCTTCCGATTCGCAGTACATTTTCGGATAAGATTTGACCGATTTTTTTTAAACGCCGCTCTTTAAAAATTGGAGGCACTTTTAAAAAATCAAATGGTCAATCAAGACAAAGTGGTTCTATAAATTTAGGGTTCCCGGAGGACCACCCAGCTTGAAAGAACTGGTGGTCCTCGCCAAAATCTGGGGGCCTCGGGTCCCCGGACCACCGTTAGTGTCGAGGCCTGAAACTTAGATTTGGAACAGTAATTCGGATATGACAAGATTGGCGCTGAAAAATGTGGACAAGAAATTGTGTATTCCTCCTAATATAGCCCCCTCTCATAGCCAAATCCCAGGTTTTCCTTTTCAATATTGAGTGTATTCCCAGATGGTAAGGTGTGGACCCCAGTTGTGAAGTATTTCAGGGAATATTGTTGTGAAACAGAAATGTCACATGGCTAGAATATCCAAGATGGCCGTCCCCAAATTGCTAAGAATTGTTAAATCATACTGATGGAATGAAAAACATTATATAATCATGACAAACAATAAAAAAAGTAATGGTAGAATTGTCTAATCATATTGACCAAATGAAAAACATTATATAATCATGACAAACAAAAAAAGTAATGGTAGAATGCCCCAGACACCTAGCAATAGAAATGACCCCCACGAACATAGCTATAGCATTGTTGATGAAAATAAATGCTCTCTGTGTGACAATTATCTCGAAGAGAAACAAGCTAGTATGCAATGTGAACTTTGTGACAGTTGGTTTTGCTTGCTATGTGCTGAAGTAACACAAACTTTTTATGATGAGCTAAATAACGATAACCAAGGTGATAACTGTATCTGGTATTGTAATGGATGTAAAAAGGTAATACCGGGTGTGCGTAAAGTGCTGAATGTTGTGAGTGCCATGAAAAAGTCTCAGGATGAAATAAATAGCCGCCTTGAAATAATTGAAAGTAAGATTCAAGAGGTGGGCGCAAATTCTGAGTTAAGTATGGATTTTAAAGTTGATCAAGCCTTGTATGATCAGAGAGAACGTGATGAAAGAAAAAACAACATTATAATGTACAATATACCTGAATCAAATGCTCAGACAAACGAAGACCAGCAAACTGAAGATGACGTGAAAATCAGACAGGTATGTGAATTTGTTCAAAATCAAGAAAATTGTCAACCAATAAAGATTAAACAAACCAAGAGACTGGGTGAAATACAAAGAGGTCCAAAGGCCAGACATAGACCAATGAAAGTAGTCCTTGAAAGAGAATTGGAAAAAGTTAAATTCTTACGAAATGGTGAAAAACTGAAACATAGTGAATATAAGGTACATGTTACACCTGATTACACAAGAAGACAAAGGGAATTGAATAATAAAATGAAAAATGAGGTAGCAAAAAAGCGAGAACAGGATCCTTCGTTCACTTATCGTAAATTAAAGGATGAACTGTATGGAAGAAGTAGAATTGTTGGAAATTCGAATGATATGGAAGGTTCAGAAAATGGGTCAAATGAAATCCTATCGCAAAGAAGACAACCTAGAGCCAAGGTTCCAATACAAAGATCCCCATTCCTACTCAATATGAATCTCAACAGGGTGCAAAAAGAGAAACTCGTCAAAGTTATGCAGCGTCTAGTCAAAAAATTTCTAATCAAGGTGGAGCTTGCGGTGTCGGACCCCCTTCTGGTGGAGGGCATTCTAGTCAAGGTGGCGCTCGCAGTGCTGGACACCCTTTGGGAGGAGGGCACGGTCCAATGAGGGACCGTCGTTAAAATATGACTCTAAAACAGTTAATAGTTCTTGGTTTGCAGTTTAAAAAGTTAATTGTTCCAGTTTTGAACATGTAAATACGTTAAGTGAAAGTTCGGATAGTTCATCGGATGTTAAATTGTTTGAAATCCAAAAACATGTTGAAACTGAAAATCTTAATTTGGCTTTGAACGATGATGCAAGTAGCATTGGTAGCAACGAAAGTACTGTAAGTTCAAATGATCATAATGGTTCAAGCATTAACTCTGTGTCAAGTGATACTGAATTGTACATGGATTCTTCACATAATGACTCAAGTTCCACTGAAATGTATATGAATTCTTCCTCTCAAAATGTGTCAAACTCTAGTACAAACTTTAGTTTTGAAAAACAGGAAGGTTTAAAATGCTTATACACAAATGCGGACAGTATAAGCAATAAATGGTCTGAATTGGAAACACTTGTTTTTATTCACCAGCCTGACATTGTTGGACTCACAGAAGCGTTTCCTAAAAATTGTGACTCTTTTAATATTGAACATTTTGAACTACAGGGTTATCAGCAATTTGTTAATCCAAGATTCATTGGTATAAAATTCAGGGGAACACTTTTATTTATAAGAAATGGTATTGAAGCTGAAAGCTATGAAAAACTGAACTTAATTTCTAGTCAAGAGGCATGTTGGTGTGAAGTAAAGTTGAGCAAAAATGAAACTGTTCTTGTTGGTTTAGTTTATCGTTCGCCAAACTCGGGAAATTAAAATAATATTAAGCTGAACGAGCTAATGGTTGCTGTTGGAAATGAAAATCATGTGAAAAAAGTGGTAATGGGTGACTTTAATTATAAAGACATAAACTGGAATCATTGGGTATCGTCTGCACCTGAAACTCATATAAGCCATGAATTTATTGAATCAGTGAGAGATAGCTTCTTACACCAACATATTAACTTTCACACACTATTTAGAAATTCACAACAGCCCAGTATTTTGGACCTTGTATTTTCAAGTGATGAACTTTTGATAAATGAATTGAGACACTATTCTCCTATTGGTAAAAGTGACCACGTTGTGATTTCATTTATTATAGACTGTTGCAATCAGGTAAATAATGTTGAAAAAGAGACTTTTTTGTACGATAAAGGGAATTATGATGCATTAAATGAGGAATTGTCAAGTGTTAATTGGGAAGAAGAGGTCAGTGACAAAACTATAAACGAAAATTGGTCATCAATGAAAGAGATACTAGCGAAATGTGTAGAAAAGCATGTTCCTAAAAAGAGACATAAACCTCAAGTTACATCGAAAAAGAACAGACCACTATGGATGACTAAACTGGCTCTTAAAGCTTTAAGAAAAAAACATAGGTCATGGCAAAAGTATATGAATACTAGAGAACACATTCATTTTAAATATTATTGTAGGGACCGTAACACAGCTACACGTGCATGTAGACAAGCAAGAAATGACTTTGAAAATAAAATTTCGGAGGAAAACAATCCAAAAGCTTTTTACAAGTATGCAAATTCAAAGCGTAAAGTACAAGTAGGAATTTCTAATTTGAAAAAGACTAATGGCGGGTTTACTGAAAATGATAAAGAGAAGGCAGAAGAACTGAACTCATTTTTCAAAAGTGTGTTTGTTGTTGAAGATTTGGAAAATATTCCAGATGCAAATGACAGGAGTAAGGCCTAACAAAAAAATATGTTTGTTTCCACTTACATGGCCTAAAAAATTAGGGTAGGTAGGTAGGCAAATAATTTTATTTTTAAAAATATTTTTTTTTTAGAAAATGTCGTACATGGTGCATCTTCTTCTCATTTTTGCGTGTACAACTGTATGTTCAATAAATTTGATGATGTATGTAATGCTATATGGCTTTATTTAAATGCTTAAATGAAATAAAAACTTGCTGTTCATTAATTTTGCATGTGTTGCTTTCCTTATTCCCGAGTTTAATGTTGACTTCTGGCAACGGCTTTAATAGTCCATTTTATGACCAATAAAAGGCATAACTAAAGTCGCAGTAAGCTTGACCCTCAGTGTCTATAGGGATTCAGTGTTGTTATACGTTCTGTTCCTTTGGGATCATGGAGTATATACTATATTATTTATAATTTACAATATATTAAATAGCCCAAAAGCCGTGCAAGGGGGACGCGAGGGTGTTGCATGTAACATTATCACCATGAACAGACCCAATCAAACAGGGTGTGCTATTATATTTCTTGGATGCAGTTTATGCTTCCAAAGGACCACATTTTCAGATTATATTATGTACTGGTGTCGTGGGGTCTATCTACCAGGGCTAGCGCTGTCCCAAAATTTCTTTGAGCCAACCAGGTTTTTGTTTTTCGATGCGCGAAAACTGGTTTGGGTTTTGAAATCATTATATATACATTTACTATCAACTTGTTTATATTTCTTTTAATGACAACAAGGGCATATCACATATCATAATGTAACATACATTTTTCAATATAGAAATAATTAGTTTGGTAGTTGTCAAAGTACAAACATAAGTTATTTTATAGATGTACATTAAATAGGGGTGTCGATTGTTCCAAATTTGAAATCCTGAAAACTAGGCCGGGGATCTTGGAACTGCAGCCACATGAACCCAACAGGAAGAAAGGGCAGATACCCCACCCCATCCAGAGCCCTTACTAATTGTTCTTTTTTATAGTCTTTCCAATTGTATTTTCAGGTGAATACAATTCAAAATATTATAAACCACACAGTCCGTATCACCGCATGTGCATTCGTCGTTCTATTTTTTCTATAAAGAACTTCGAAAATAAATTATAATTGACGAAAAATAATGTATCCGAAATCAACAGTCCGAAAAATTGTACGCGTTTTCCACATTAAATAAAATGTGCATATCGTTTGACTGCAGACATTGCAAAACCTAGCAAATATACAATTTGGTTGACAAAATTGCTTTACAATAGCATTTTTAGTGGGTAAAAACAACTTAATTATCACCTTTTAATTTCAAACGATAATCGGCAGAAAGGTGTAACATCGTCGAAATAGAACTAATTATTTAATTATCATCCTTTAATTCAGATCGATAGTCAGGAGAAAGGTGTTAAGTAATCAGCTTAGAAATAAATTATTTATTGGTACGCTTCTTTTGATTTGTTAATCTTAAATACGACATTTGCCATCGGCCGCTATATTGTTGGCAGACGACAAGATCAACTGACTGTGTATTCCAAGTGTACAGTGTCTGCGCATGAATGACCCAATATTATGTGTGAGCAAACTCAATGCTGATTGGCCAGCTACCACGTGCGCTTCAATAACAATACAAATAATATGCGGATAACGTAGACAAGTTTATTGAGCGTCGCCAAAAAATACGCGTTCCGATTTTTTTCGAATTTTGGGCTAAAAAAGATTAGGACCGGCGGCAAAAAATTAGGTAGGGTCGGGCCACCGGAAACAAACAATTATTTTTGTTACGCCTAATGGTTTAAACATTGGTGAAATGTTGATTGATGAAAATAAAGTTATGAAATTACTAGAAAATTTGAATACCTTGAAATCCTATGGACCTGACCTTATTCATCCTAGAATTTTGAAAGAATGTAGAAGCAAACTAGTCGTTCCACTTACAATGATTTTTAAATTATCTTATGAAAGTGAAACTGTTGTTGAAGATTGGGAAACTGCACATGTGAAGGCATTGTTTAAGAAAGGTGCCAGAGATGAAGCTGGTAACCACAGACCCATAAGTTTGACTTGTATACCTTGCAAAATGATGGAAAAACTTGTTAGAGACTGTATAGTTTCTTACATGAACTCAAATAACATGTTTTCAAATTCTCAATTTGGTTTCCGTTCTTTACGTTCGTGTGCTCTACAACTTTTAGACGTAATGGAAAAATGGACTAATTGGATAGACGAGGGTAATAGTTTTGATTGTATTTATTATGATTTTAGCAAGGCATTTGATACAGTACCGCACACCCGATTGATGAAGAAATTAGAGTCTTATGGTCTAAATGGCAAAATTTTGAACTGGGTAAAAGCTTTTCTTACTAACAGGAAACAACAAGTTATTGTAAATAAAAGTGAATCTTAATGGTGCAATATTACCAGTGGCATACCACAAGGATGTGTTTTACTGCCAACGCTTTTCCTGATTTACATAAATGACATTGAGGACTTAATTGAAAGTACCATTAGACTTTTCGCAGACGATACAAAACTATTCAACTTTGCAAAATTAAAACAAGATACGGACCAAATTCAAAGAGACAATGACACAATATGTAAATGGAGTGACACTTGGCTTTTGAAATTTAACATTGAAAAATGTGGAGTATTGCATTTTGGAAAAAATAACCCAAACAAGACATATCTGCTTGGACAAGGATCTGAAAGAAAGGAAATTTCAAGTAAAATACAGGAAAGGGAGATTTAGGGATTATATTCAGTCCTGATTTAAAATTTAGAGAACATATGAACCAGTGTATAAATAAAGCGAACAGCAAGATAGGACTAATTAGAAGGACTTTTCTTCACATTACTACAAAACAACTAAGGAAATTATACAAGTCGTTAATCAGACCTCACTTGGAATATGGAAATATAATTTGGTACCCACGATTCAAGAAAGATATAGAAATTGTAGAACGAGTATAAAAACGTGCGACTAAATTAGTATACTATGTTAGACACTTACCATACATTGAAAGACTTAAAATATTGAAAATACCATCTTTGTCATATCGTCGTTTCCGTGGAGACATGATCGAAGTTTTTAAACTCTTGAATAAAAAAGAAGACATTGAATTTGACAGATTTTTTTTAATGAACAATACTACGACAAGGGGTCACTGTTTAAAACTCAAGAAGAAATCTTGTAGAAAGGACACCAGAAAAAACTTCTTTTCTCAGAGAGTGATAGATCCGTGGAATAATCTACCGGAATTCGTTGTTACAGCGCCATCCCTTAATACCTTTAAAAACAGATTGGATAAACACATGGGAGATAAAATGTACTCAGTTATACCGGAGACTACCTGGGTTAACGAACATGAGGGGGCTATTAGAAGCTGATCCAGCTTGCGGCCCTAACCAGATATGTATGTATGTATGTATGATAATGAGAATTTAAACAACAATTTGTTTCCTTATAAATGATTTTTAATCCTGTCCAACTCGCAACAAAGGTCTAATTGTTTTCATGCTTGTAAAAAGTGTTAAGTAAGAACTAGTACTTTAATGTACAGACTTAATTTTATTCTAACTATTCTGAAGTCTGTACGTATCCTAATTAATTTTTAATTTAGGGTGACGAGGGCAGTAATGACATTGTTGGCTACATTCACCAGTGTCTAAACAACTCCAAACAGCGGTGAGTTTTTAATTTGTATTTTCACAATTTTTATCCCCCACATTCAAAGTGTGGGGTACGGGAAATAGATTTGACAGTGTATGTGTTTCCAGCGGTATAGTACCAGAAAGGCCGTTAACCAAAAAGGCCTTCCCAAAGGGCCGCACCAAAAAGGCCGCATAAGTGAACCAAAAAGGCCTCATGGTATACCAGAAAAGCCATACAATATTTTGTATTATCATTGAATAGTTATGCTGATTATAATAATCATACATTGTATCTATTAAATAGTCATTACTTGTTTATTAGTCTACCTAAAAACCGTTAATTTTATAATCAAAGTCGGCAAAGATATCGCGAATTATCGCATACAGTATGAAGTGTTAGTTAGTCACAATATTTTTCGTTGAGTAATACTGTACAATAGATGTTTCAGTTTTTTAATTAAAAGCCGTTAATTTTGTAATCAAAGTCGGCATACTTATCGCCAATAAGCACGTAGGAATTATCCGTTTATGAAAATTTTATTTTTCTCTGAACTCTCTGTTTGCATCTAAAAGTGTAACCAATGAGTAATGAAGGTGTTGAAAACTTACGTGGCGGCCAAATATATATAAGATCCGTTCATGTGTCAAAGTTGTCTATAGTAGTTGCTTTGTTTTATTCATTATATTTGTAAGTATACCGTACTTTATTTTGCGTTTGAAATATAGTGTTTTTAAATCGTGTAAATTATACGAATTTCTTCACAAGTGTTAATTTGTTGTGTGTTGATAATGTGTGAGTGTTGTGGTATGAGCATTGTTATAATCGTAATGCATAGTCAATGTCGTCAAAAAGTAGCATACACAATATATAGTGTACAACGTTATTCTTGATTACTATGTTAAACAATAAAATAAATAAAATAAATATACGCATATGGATTAGTGACTTCTAAAAGACAAATATTTATGATATTAAACACATATAATAAAGTACATAATATATCATTATATATTATTAATTTCCTCTTAAACTATTTTTTTGCATTTTTTAAAATATAAGAAGTTGAAAGTACAAAAACAACTCGCTAATCAGACCGGGTATCAAAGTGTCAAAGGTCATTCACAGTTTGCGGCATCTGTTTTGATAACGGATTAGTAAAACGCCCACATATGGTGTAAAATGACACTTATTGACACCTATTGATAATTACTTGTGCATTTAAAAATAGTTTCTTAACTTTTAACGATATAAAACTTGCTACATTAAATTCGGAAGACTTAAACCGAAAGAAATAAAAATGCTTTATTCTATGTGATATTATAAACAATTATAACAGATTGTCTATATTATTACGCATTTCAGTAGCATTAAAATATATTAAGCAAAGTTTATAATGTATTTTTTATTAGCCGACTGCATTAGAATGTCAAATTTATTTAACGTTGGCCACCTTCATAAATATCGTTTTAAATATTTCTTTCTAATTTTTCTATACAGAGGACAAACAAGTACAAAGTGACACTCGTTTTCTATAGCGCGTCCGTTGCAAAACTTACATTTTCTATTTTCGCGTAGTATCTGACTATAACGACCGCGTTCGATCTTTAATTTATGTGACAAGTATGAGGCGAAAAAAGTTCATACATGTTTTATGTCATACTCCATTTTGATTTAATAGATAATAGAATTCACATGATAAACAATATTATTATGTAATTAAAATTAATTGAAATTATGTATATTTTG
Source organism: Dreissena polymorpha (assembly GCF_020536995.1). Classification (NCBI taxonomy): domain Eukaryota; kingdom Metazoa; phylum Mollusca; class Bivalvia; order Myida; family Dreissenidae; genus Dreissena; species Dreissena polymorpha. The sequence continues at coordinate 63,607,905 of NC_068360.1, forward strand.
TAATAAAGATAATAAAAAACTTCATACATGTTTGATGTCGTACTCAATTTTCAATTAATTAATATTATGTATATTTTGTAATAAAGAATTTGAATTTTGGTAAGGCCTTTTTGGTATTCAGCCTTTTAGGTATGTGGTCTTTTGTGTTTTTTGCCTTTCTGGACCTAAACCAGAGATTTGAAACCTATAATAACAATAATTGCTTTAAGGCCCTTTTGGTTCATTTTTTGGCCTTTTTGGTATGCTTTAGGGCCTTTTTGGTAAGGCCTTTTTGGTATTCGGCCTTTTTGGTATGCGGCCTTTTTGGTTTTCGGCCTTTCTGGACCTAAACCTTTCCAGCTATCAGGTGAATATGTAACCAGGTAGGATTTCCAAAAATTCTATTAGAGAAGAAAGCTTATCTATCTTTGACCACTATGACCAGTTTACATAGTTGACTGACTTTTAATACCAGCTCATAATATCAGCTCAATCAGGTGGCCATTGTGACCAATTACCACAGTTGATTGATTTAAAAACCTGTTCAGCCAGTTGATTTTTCATTCTTGTTTGTAAATTAGATTTTCTTTGTGTTCTGGACTGTCGAAGTGGCAGGATTCAGGTTTTGCTTGACTTGCAGTATTTATCTACATTAATTTATTGTACTTTTTTATCAGTTTTAACCACCAAGAGTCAGTGAGAAGCAGGGAGACAGACAGACAGACTTATGTAAAAGTCCAAACCACATTTGGGCTTTAAAAGTGCTGACCCAGTCTATATTCAGGGGTTTCACTGGCCCCAAAAAAGTTGTCACCACTTTTTTGTGACGTAAAAACCGTCGGTTAACAGCGATTTTCCTTGTCCAATTGGGAAAAGTACCTGTAACGGTCCAATTGGGAAAAATTGAGTCGTGAAAACCTCAAAATTGGGAAAAAATCGAGTCGTGAAATCCTTAAATTGGGAAAATCACGTAGTGAAGTTTGGGTCTTATTGAATACATCATACAGTTCATACTTTATTGAACATACCCATTAAAAGAATCATTTGCAGGCATGCCTTAATGACCATTAAGTAATTAAGTTGAAATAAATAACAAAATATTATAAAGAACACACAAAATCAATTACAAGTTGTTTTAATCTCTTGTTAAGCAATGTCTCTGTCTTTCATTTTTTTGAAAATTTCAACAATCTTTGATGTTTGACCATCTATCAGTTGCTGGCATACCTCTCTGCACAGCATCATTAGTGCTGTCAATGTGTCGTGTGATAGACGGTCCCGATTGTTTGTGCAAAGATTGTTCATTAGACTGAACACCCTTTCCACAGAGGCAAGGTTACAAACCGACATAAAACAGTACGCTGGCTGCCTGACAAAAGAACCGGAAACAGAAACGACACTATTGATTGCACGCGCTGAATAATAAAACCCCAAATTAATCGAGCGCGTGGTTACACACAACTATACGGTTTTCTTTGTTCGCTCGCCGAAAGTTGGGTTTTGTTACGAAAATTTCGGTCGTTTTGAGAAAAAATCGGACGTCGATTGGGATTTTTTCAGATGCCGATTTAGGAATTTGGGAATTTTTGCTTGATTGGGAAAGTACCGTTTACCGGTACTTTATAAAGAAGGAGGAAAATCGCTGGTTAATCTGACCTTATTAATAATGACAATCATTTAATAAACCTTACAACTAAATTAATGTCATTGACTACAGTACAGGTACCGTGTACTTAAACAAACACCACTCGCTGCGGTGTTCATCTCACTGTGTTCCCTTACCAATATGAACTTTGTGATGGGTGTTCAGATCAAATGCCGTTTGCCATAAGGCGAACACCGTGAATCACCATGGACCCATAATATCAACCGCAGTGTTCATCGTGTTCTCAAAAAATAAAATAATTGAAAATAAACGTATTGTATTGATCCCCTTCATTTAAAAGTGATAATGAATAATGTATTTCACATCCATGCCACAGTGTTATCTGTCTTTTTAAATGCCGCTTATAAAAGAAAACTGTGTTCGCACCTAGTTGTAGGATACTGCACCTTGAGGAGTGATAAGTGCGTGTTTGATTACGCAATTAACAGTTCGAAGCCACAAAGAACTCATAACTGATTGTAGTAATCGTATTATCCTGAGTCTCTGGATTACCCGATACTTACGTGTCAACTGTCTGAATCGCATACATGCTACTTCTCCCATCTTTATCCATTACTCGCTAATCCCATATATGCCCGATTTCCATTTTAAAAAGCAAATTTCTGGTGTGTAATATAGACGATAAGAGTGCTCAAAAATGTCAATAACACAAACGTTTGGAATTTTCGAAAGTATCAAATGAATTTCGGCATATGATTCTATTTACCGATAAAGATTTGATGAAATAAGCGCCCAATCAGAACAGTTGTATTCCAACATGCTTAAATCACCTGACACGGTTTGCATGCGTCGTGTACAGCTATTTTCGGTTACAACTTCTACATGAAATAAATGCATTTCTTTGTCCTGATAAAAAGCGCGCGAAAATTGGCGTTGGTGTATTTATTTGTAAATAAACATTTCGTAGCGGGTGCTACATTGAGATAATTTAATTTCCATTAAAATTTTCGCTGTGAATTTCAACTAAACAACCAGGGTATCTCGCGAATTATTTTGCATTGACCTTTCCTCTTTATAAAATATAATTTAAACACGCTGTATTGTTACCGTTATGCTGTTTCAGTTTCTTCATTATTGCACACAAATGTCTTAACATACTGATGTAGTACATAAATTCGGACAGTCCTTAAAGTCAGACACAAGTAAATAAATGATTTAATACTCACTTGATTTCTTTGAAACTCGATATTTTTTGTTAAAAATGGCAATTGCATTGATTATCAACATAAGAGTTAATAGTATTGATCGTCTACACGCTTTATTTACGTTTCCGACTTTACGTACTGTCCGAATTTAAGTACGCATACATATGCACATACATGTTATATCAACATGTAGTATATGATTTTTTTTGTACATTTAAAACGTTTGAATGACCCTCGCAGGCAGGTGTTTACGGTGACTGCGCAGCATCGCGGTGATCACGGGTGTTCCCGTAAACGATAGCGTGCAATCGCGGCGATTTCAGGTGTTCGGCAAACACCGCGGTCAGTAGCGTGTCCGTCCCCCGCAAAATGTCACCCATCGGGAAAAGTGAACACCGCGGACAGGCGTTTTTGTGTAAGTACACGGTGCCTGTACTGTATAGTATTACTTTGTATTACTATGATTTCCTATAATTACACAAATTACTAGAAGTTACCTTATAAGTCTTAATATCCTTTATTTTTAACTTTGTTCCATATAATAAACAACACAGATGACCAAAATAATCAAATAATGTTAACATTACTGTTACAGTAGGCGGCATAAATATCTCAGATGTATTAATTCAAACATAAAACCACAGAACTTAAGAAAAGAATTCTAATTGATTTAGCCGATATCTATTTTATAAAACTTTATTTCAAATCACTAAGCAAAGAATTGTTGACAGTTTCATATGGCAGCGAAAATATATGACAATATGAAAATAACCTTTACTTGAAGAGCGCTTGATCCTCCATCCAAACAAGATCTGTATTTGTTGAAATAACAACTGTCTGTCCTTATTCATTTTAATTTCATCATGATTGAGGACAGACAGCGTTTAAAGGTTCTGAAATCAAATCCAAAAATATATTACGTTTTACCATGCCATAGATTAACCGAGTTTTGAAATGAAGGTAACCGCATGTCCGCATTCACAAATATACTTTTTTTTCATTCCCAAAGAATTCAGAAGATTTAAAATAAATAATGCTGATTTTGATTTTAACTGACAGTGTTTGTGTCCAGCCAAGCGTGAAACATGCTGTTACGTTAAGATAATCAGTTCCACAAGATTTCATTCTCATCTGAACAAAGGGGCCATTAGCGATCTGATAACAATCAATGGCCAGGGGGCTTGTTTGTATGAAGTCTGAATAAATATGCTCTAGTAATGCAACAGATCAGATTTCATGCTATAAAGTTTAGCTCCGACTACAATTATAGTGTCAGTAATGAAATTCGTCACTTTGAAAAAGCGAAACCATTGATATTGAATACAATATTAGTGAAATAAACTGTTGTCATCTATACTGATTGCAAAGAACTATTGACAAATGAATACAACCATATAGACAGTATATTACACACAGCACCTCACAAATATATTAACCAATACATGAACTTTTCTCCATATTTTGGTTTATTTTTTGTTGTTTACATTACCAGATTTATGGCCTTAAAAAAGAAACTTAAGGTGCATGTTACTTGAAAGAAATGTTGACACTTTACCATCATGGGAACTTAGAAACTTGGGCATTCTGGTGCATTTCAATTGTTTTGTGGGACATAAGTGTTGTTGTAGCACAAGAGCAGAATGTTGTTTGTATCCAACAGACACATGACTTGTTTCCATGGGAATAAGTATGGTGAAGATTTCCAGTCTTAATGTTTTCAAAATTAAATACTTAGCCCATTCAGGCTTTAACGAAGCAAATCATAATCCTGGGGCTCATTGAGTGTTTCTAGTTCTTAGTTTTACAAATCATAATCAACTGAATTATATTGTTTTACCAGTTATCAAGTATCTTTTTTTTCTTTACATGTTGATATAGATGATATGAATATCTATCTGGGGAGGCGAAATTATTTGTCGGTATTTTCCCTAAGCATTAAAGGAAAAGTGAAAATGTGACAGAATTTGCTATAAAATTGATTTACAGACAAGTTGTAAATACCTTTTTTAAAAAAATGGAGATTTTGCAAACACTGTCTAAGGTAGACTAGAGTTATTATAAATGTGCTTTATAAACATGGATCATAAATATTAATTACAATTATACAAATATTTTTCAGAAAAGAAATTAAAAACAACAACCACAAAAAACTAACAAAAAACAATAGTACAAGCTCATGCAGGCCAGTGTCTACAAAGCTACAAGCACACGAAAGCACTAGCCCTAGACTCAAGGCTTAAGTTGTAGTGGGTTTGTTCGAAGAATATTAATCAGGCTAGATATTGCGTTTATTACTACTACTAGAACTTAATATATAATGTCTTGAACTCAATATGCAAAATGTAGAATGATCCCTGCAGTGTTCCAATTATCTGGATAGTCATGATTTTATGTTTCTTCAGATATGAGGGTTTGATGCTGCTTAGTGTTCTAGTTAAACAGAGCTCTACAGCTGTATTCCAGAAGAATGCAGTCACTTGGCTGAAGTTGCTACTTAATATTTTGCAGGTAAAATATTTAGATGTTGAACAAGATTGTGATACAGTCCATTTTAAAGAGATCTAAACTAAGAATTTTAGCAGAGTAGCCCATACTTATTCCTAGTGTACTTTTTAAAAAGAATGCATAGGATGTTGTTGTTTTTTAATGTACACAAACAGAACCAGTGCTTTTTTCCTTCTTTAGCTAGGGCCTTATATATTAAGTCCCCTTCCTCAAGAAAAAGGCCCCTTCCCCTGATAGAATTTCTTTAAAATGATGAAATTTTCCCCAAAATTCAAGCTTATTGTGAGACATGTATTTCCCTTATTCTGTTTTGTTGATAAGTTTTCCTCCCAAAATGGAAGGCCAGACCCTTAACCCAAATCAATAAAAAAGCCCTTCCAGAACACATTTTAGGGGCATTGCTTATGGGCTCATGCTAATTTATATCCTTGATGTAATCTTAAACAGACCTTAAGGAACATATGAAAGATTGTTAAAATAGTGTTATATAATAACAAACTAAATTGAATAATAAAAACCACTAAATTAATCTTTTGGACTACCTGGGGTTTGTATACAGTTCTTAGGCTTAGATCATGATATTAAAGAAAAATATTTGTATAAAAAGTGAAATGACTTTAAAAAACAACAACAATCACTGCCATTTGAAACTTTCCAGATATTGTTTAATATTATTGTAGAGTTCATTTTTGCAAACTGTAGCATTCATAATTAGTCCATTGCTACAGAAACAGTCTATTTAATCTCAAGACAGTTATCAAATTTAGCAGTTTTCTTTTCTAAAGCTAGCCAACATTGTAGAATAATAACTTTAGAACACAAAATGTTACCAGTCTGCATATATGCCTGCATCATGCAAAATGCCATATGAGGCCAGGGTAGCTTTAAACCAGCATTTGGGAAGTCAGGTCAGCAGGCAAGGTTTTGTTGTCTAATTAACAGGCTAGAGTGCTTGCATGCGCCTGCTGGAATGGAGCTTTGCTTGCCACATATGGCATAAAACCAATGTTCATATGTGCTAAATTTGACCTCTGTAAATATGCATAGCCAAATACAGAGTGTGGTGTGGTTCACATTTACAGGGTCACTGCCCAGTGCTAGTGCACAAAGCCTGTTGTAAGTTGCTGTCACAGGTAATCTATCATTCAGACAGCTTCTCTGATGTCTCAAGGGAGGTAACCAGCTCATTCATCCCACAGTTGTTGCCCTTGTTGCTTTCCTGTGAACCTAGGGTGAGTAAGAGAGTACGCAGTTTGTGCATTTTTAGCATATGTTCAATATGAGCTTTTGTGAACATCATTTGTTTGTTGTGTGTCATCTGTTGCCTGTCGTCAACATTTACCTTGTGACCACTACCAATGCAATCTTGGCCAAGTTTAAAACTGGGTCATGTGGGGTCAAAAATAGGTCTTTAGAAACAATTAAAGAAAAAACTGAACACTGTTGTAGTTTACATTTTTTACCCAATCATCATGAAACTTATTCAGAACGTTTGCTCCAATCATGCAGAGTTCAAAAACGGTTTCGGTTATGGTAGTTGAAAAACTTGGTTGCCAGGGTGCAGTGCTTATTATGTTTATGGCAAAACCTTTTGACATTCCAGGGCCCTCGAGCTGCATTTTTTACCACCTAATATTGGTGGCTTTCCCCATCAACAATTGTTTTTGTTTTTCCCCAAATGTTTGGGAAAAATTCCCCCTAGGAAAAAAAAACACGGAAAAGCTGTAACACTGTAAGTGTTTTCTAGCCTCATGGATATGGCAGTAGATGGGAAATATGTTTCTCGCTCCTGCATGATTTAACAACTACACTGTTGCCAGTGGATAAAATGTCTCATAATGCAAATTCATAAAATAAACTTGATAAAAAAACGATTTCAATGTACAACAAATTGATCTTTTTTTCAAACGAACAGCATAAGCTTATAGTAATGATCCACATTATAAAAACCAAACAGAAGTACAGGCATCGGCATCATCAGATAACTTTGATGACAAGTCAATGGAAAATTAGCATGTTGAACTTATAAAAATGGTCACTTGCCATAAATAAACGACCATATATGTGTGTAAAATGGGAGAGAAATACTTCTGGAGTAACAGGAATTTCAACTCTTTATTATATTGACATTCAAAATTAAGTGTAATTTGAGTGTTAAAGTCAAATATGCTAAATTATAAAAATAAAGCAATGATTATAGTGCAAACATGTACAAATATAGTAATGAGAGAGTAAGTAGAAAAATCCCCCATAAAAGGGAAACGGTGCGAACATTTCCCCTCATAAGGGATGTGGATATCTTCCCCTGATTGCCAGAGAGGGCCCTGCATTCTTAAACTCACATTTTTTCCCAGTTTTTTTGAAACTTGCTTTGAACATTTGTTCTAATGAAATCTTGGATATTTGGCTATATTGAAATCTTTTGAAAGTAAAAACATCACATTTTTTTGGTCCAATCTGCATGAAGCTTGCTAACGACATCTAATAATATTTCATCCCAATTCTGTGGTTTCCTGAACATCACAAATCTTCTGAGAACTGTTAAGTTCCTTTCTCGTCTGAGGGAGTTCCAAGGCCTATAGCCTTCTTGTTTTTATGCATCCACTGAGTTGTAGGCATTAAGCCTTTACCACTTACATACATATTTACACTCATTTGAAGTCCCTCAGAAAGTTAAATTTAATTAAAAGCCTTTCTTACTAGATCCACATTTTAAAGGTTTCAGTTCAAACCCTTAGATACTGATGAGCAGCAAACAGCATTAAAACCTGAACAGACTGCGAGTTACTCACAGGCTGTTCTGGTTTTATGCTGTTTGCACACTTTCACTTTGCTTCTTAGTGGGAAAGGGTTAAGCATTTCAATTGTCTTTGTCTAAACAGTCATACATACGCACTGGAGCTTTTGTGTTCAACCCCTCATAATGGGCTGGTTTGTTCTCTCTTAAACTATAAAGCTGCTTGATTGATTTCATATTTAGATTTTGTAAAGGAAGAAATTTTCGCTTCAACTGGTTTGGGCAGAATTATGTTCCTTTGTATAATTTTCCACTTAAAAGCTTGTGGTTTTAATGCTACTTTTAATAGCTGAGTGGATCTTGCTAAAAGTTACACAGCTTAATGACCTTAATGTTGAGTTGATCATAAAGACAGGAATTTTAGCTGCAACCCAATTTATCTGAATTGTGCCTTATTGTGGCCCTTTGTTGTGTTTCCAATATTTAATATAGCCTACACATTTTGTGTACTGATTTCCTCTTGAAATTGTTGATTGTTTTCATTCAAACTTAAAAAGCTGAATGGCCTGAATTTGTAATTGATCATAAAGAACGTGCACTGGAACAGTTTTGCAGATCTATTTGCCTTTGATTTTTGTCCTCTGTAGAATAAATAGTTATTAGTGGTTTGAACTACGTATGTCCAAACATGTATTGTGGATGCATAATTGTTGTTTGTGGCAATTTATAGTTTATTATTTGCATGCTAATGGACATGTTCCTTGCAATTTATTTACATTGCATATGAATGTATTATTATGTATTCATTAACTCTCGAAACACTATGATGAATATAAAACAGTGTAGTTTTAGCAGTAGTAAACTAATGCTTCTATATCAAATAAAAACTTTCAAATAAGGACATACAATGAAAATAAACTTTGATAGATTTGACAAACTTTGTAATTCCTGATAACGGCCGGAGCTGGTGTTCATTTTAAAGTGTTTCTTATATGAGACTCGTTAAGGGAAAACTGGACTTAATGCATATGGGTAAAGTGTTGTCCCACATTAGCATATGTAGTTCATACAGACTGATAAGAGACAACAGCTGCGGCTTTTATGGACTTGTTTGTTTTGATGTATCTTCTAAAAGAAAAAACAATCTAGGCGGAAAATGTCATCCCTTATTAACCTGTGCAGACTGCAGAGGCTAGTCTGGGATAACTCTTTACGCACATGCATTAAGCCCAGTTTTCCCACAACAAGGATTATTTTATCTATAGTGTCTGTCAGCTGCCCTGACATGTGTGAGCACGTGTATCAGGAAGTACCCTGGGCCAGTGGGGCCATTCAAAGGAAAGCTTCAAACCCTAGTGGAGCAAGAATTAGCCAATGGAAAGAATTATGCGGTAGGACAAGTAGGCACAAAAGTTCTGGTAGATGCTTAGTCTATTTGAATTTTTGTACTAATAAATGCAATTCTCTCTAAATTTCGGTTTTGAGCATTTTAAACCTTTGATGCCATATATTTTAATTCATTTTATTAGCTGGACTATTATATATGAAATATATATAGTGGAGCTATCCTACTCATCCCGGCGTGAGCGTCTGCGTCTGCTATGTTAAAGTTTTCGTACTGCCCCAAATATTTTCTTTGTCCCTTGACATATTGCTTTCATATTTTGCATACTTGTTAACCAACATGACCCCAACCTATAAACAAGAGCAGACAACTCTATCAAGCATTTTGTCATAATTATGGCCCCTTTTCCACTTAGAATATGTAGCAAATGTTAAAGTGTTCGTACTGCCCCATTTATTTTCATTGTCCCTTGACATATTGCTTTTATATTTTGCATACTTGTTTACCAACATCACCCCAACCTGTAAACAAGAGCAGACAACTCTATCAAGCATTTTGTCATAATTATTGCCCCTTTTATACGTAGAATATGCATATTATTGATAAATCTATGTTAAAGTTTGCGTACTACCCCAAATATTTCCTATATCCTTTGACATATTGCTTTTATATGTTGCATACAGAGCTACAGATAAGCTTTTTAGGGTAATTGGGTAATACTCTTCAAAATAAGAATGAATTGGGTAATGGAAAACGTGATTGGGTATCCAAAAGTATGATACCCGCTCATATAAAAAAATAATTGGGTATTTGTACCAAAACAAACAAGTGAATATAATAATTGCATTAAAACATGAATTTAGCTTCTCAAAACCTTACCTACATAAAGTCACTGTTATGTATTCAATTGCAGTATAGGTTGTTCCATCTTTCTGCTACCAGATTCAACAATCTGAAGCCAATGGAATTTCTCATCCCACTCATCGAATGTGTTTCTAATTGTTTTTGTTCCAATATGGGCCAGTTTTTTCGTTTTGGAAACATAACACACCCCATCTAAGGGGGCTGGAATGGTGTTTGGATAGTATAATTTAGTGTATTTTGACTGAAAATGCCCAAAACCAAAATTAAATATAATAATAGTAACACGGGTTTCAACTCATTTGTTTTATTTTCTGACAGCCATCAATTAGAGTCCGGTTGCATTGCCAAAATATAATACAAATAAACCACTTTGGCATTTACACGTAGCTAAGACATAGCTCTATCAATAAACAATAACAACTTTTAGCACAAGGCACTGAAAATCTTATTTTGGAGAACTAGGGTTAGGGTTAGGGTTACTATTATAATATTAAAAATTATTTTTTGGCATTTTCGGTCTTAACACACATTATTATACCATCCCCAACACCGTTCCAGCGCCCTGTTCATCCCATCAACAAGTTCATCTAAAATACTTCTGCAGATGTCCACGGAACAAAACATGGAGTTAATAATGTCATTAACTATGTCCTTTGCAATTGTTTTAGATTTAGATTTATGTAACACGACGAAGGAATCTATACGTTTTTTTTTATTTTTTGCGGAACTTTTCGCTGCCTCGAGACACCATTTTGTTTGACTCGCATGTGTTATCATCTAAACGATTGGTAAATACGTTACCAGATTAAACAAGCGCTTGTCGATTAAGACTCGAGTCAAAACGGCCAAAACAAAACAGGATTTTTAATTACGCATAGAAGGCGGCTCGAATTGGGTATTGGCGATTTTTTTTGCGTACCGGTACGCACAGATTTTGAAAAAAAATGCGTATCCACCTATTTTTGAATACGCAGCTTATCTGTAGCTCTGGTTGCATACTTGTTTACCAACATGACCCCAACCTATAAACAAGAGCAGACCACTGTATCAAGCATTTTGACATAATTATGGCCCCTTTTACACTTAGATAATTGAACATTTTGCTTAAATTGCCATAACTTCTTTATTTATGATCACATTTCAGTGCTCCAGCTAGGCCTTAATCGAAGGGCGCCGCGCCCTGCCCTCCCGAACCTCCGCCGTGCCCCCCCCCCCCCCCCCCCCCCCCCCCCCAAAAAAAAATATTTTCCTTTTTTTATTTTTGAAAGATCATCTAATAAATTATTGAATATGAACAATTTCTCCATGATGGCTTACGTTATACTGTCAATCACTCGAATAGTCGAGTGCGCTGTCCCCTGACAGCTCTTGTTTATTGATAGTTTTATTTTTGTTTTTCTGACTGTGTGTGTTTGTAAACTTATTGCAATATATTACAATAGAATGATCTTACATGAGAGCAAATTCTGTTCATTTTTAAGATAGTCACACAGTTATTGTTGGCACTGAGAAGTGATCTTTTACAGTATTTCTAAAGTGTATATTTCCTGCACAGTGAAATATTTGCCATATAAATTGAAATACTGTTCAGTACTCTTTTTTTTGCTTCAGGAGCTCTATGAGTGTTTTGCACTGCTAACAAGCTGTGGTTCCGGTGGTAACCTTGGGGTTAAACACACAGAGGCCTGGTCAGAACTAGCGGAGTGGGTGTTGGCCAGTTTACATGAGACCCTCAGTTGCATGTACAGTGATAAGAATATGGGTAGGTCATCAAGTGGGTCAAATGTCTGTATGAGTAATACAAGTTCAAAATGCAAGTTTTATGCACTGTTTGTATATTACTATTATTTTTATATTACTGAAATTGTCTTACTTTCTTTTAAATATGCAAATTACGTACCCGAACATCCTTTTTTCAGAACTTCTTTTTTTGTCACATTATGAAACGTCAAATAATGAAAAGATTTATTATACTTTTATTATATCCCCATGACTGGAAGGTATAAAGTAATCACTTTTCAAGTAAGTTTGTCAGTCTATGACTTATGTCATGAAAACACAAATCCTTGAGGCCATTGTTTCCCACATTCATATTTCCTGTCATTTCTGTAGTAAATATAGTGGCCCAACATAAATCCTAGGGACATTGGCTGTATTATAAGCCCCTGATAATTGTTATCCAGGATTGTACAACTCCTTAACGCTTTCCCGCTCAGAAGCAAAGAGAAAATGGCTGTGTGCAACCAGCATAAAACCAGACCAGCCGGTGAGTAACTTGCAGTCCTGAAATGGCTGTGTGCAACCAGCATAAAACCAGACCAGCCGGTGAGTAACTTGCAGTCCTAAAATGGCTGTATGCAACCAGCATAAAACCAGACCAGCCGGTGAGTAACTTGCAGTCCTAAAATGGCTATAGGCAACCAGCATAAAACCAGACCAGCCAGTGAGTAACTTGCAGTCCTAAAATGGCTATAGGCAACCAGCATAAAACCAGACCAGCCGGTGAGTAACTTGCAGTCCTAAAATGGCTATAGGCAACCAGCATAAAACCAGACCAGCCGGTGAGTAACTTGCAGTCCTAAAATGGCTATATGCAGCCAGCATAAAACCAGACCAGCCGGTGAGTAACTTGCAGTCCTAAAATGGCTATATGCAACCAGCATAAAACCAGACCAGCCGGTGAGTAACTTGCAGTCCTAAAATGGCTATATGCAACCAGCATAAAACCAGACCAGCCAGTGAGTAACTTGCAGTCCTAAAATGGCTATATGCAACCAGCATAAAACCAGACCAGCCTGTGAGTAACTTGCAGTCCTAAAATGGCTATAGGCAACCAGCATAAAACCAGACCAGCCAGTGAGTAACTTGCAGTCCTAAAATGGCTAAAGGCAACCAGCATAAAACCAGACCAGCCAGTGAGTAACTTGCAGTCCTAAAATGGCTATAGGCAACCAGCATAAAACCAGACCAGCCGGTGAGTAACTTGCAGTCCTAAAATGGCTATATGCAACCAGTATAAAACCAGACCAGCCGGTGAGTAACTTGCAGTCCTAAAATGGCTATATGCAACCAGCATAAAACCAGACCAGCCGGTGAGTAACTTGCAGTCCTAAAATGGCTATATGCAACCAGCATAAAACCAGACCAGCCGGTGAGTAACTTGCAGTCCTAAAATGGCTATAGGCAACCAGTATAAAACCAGACCAGCCGGTGAGTAACTTGCAGTCCTAAAATGGCTATATGCAACTAGCATAAAACCAGACCAGCCCGTGAGTAACTTGCAGTCCTAAAATGGCTATAGGCAACCAGCATAAAACCAGACCAGCCGGTGAGCAACTTGCAGTCCTAAAATGGCTATATGCAACCAGCATAAAACCAGACCAGCCGGTGAGTAACTTGCAGTCCTAAAATGGCTAAAGGCAACCAGCATAAAACCAGACCAGCCGTTGAGTAACTTGCAGTCCTAAAATGGCTATATGCAACCAGCATAAAACCAGACCAGCCCGTGAGTAACTTGCAGTCCTAAAATGGCTATATGCAACCAGCATAAAACCAGACCAGCCGGTGAGTAACTTGCAGTCCTAAAATGGCTATAGGCAACCAGCATAAAACCAGACCAGCCGGTGAGTAACTTGCAGTCCTAAAATGGCTATATGCAACCAGCATAAAACCAGACCAGCCGGTGAGTAACTTGCAGTCCTAAAATGGCTATAGGCAACCAGCATAAAACCAGACCAGCCGTTGAGTAACTTGCAGTCCTAAAATGGCTATAGGCAACCAGCATAAAACCAGACCAGCCGGTGAGTAACTTGCAGTCCTAAAATGACTATAGGCAACCAGCATTAAACCAGACCAGCCAGTGAGTAACTTGCAGTCCTAAAATGGCTATATGCAACCAGCATAAAACCAGACCAGCCAGTGAGTAACTTGCAGTCCTAAAATGGCTATAGGCAATCAGCATAAAACCAGAACAGCCAGTGAGTAACTTGCAGTCCTAAAATGGCTATAGGCAACCAGCATAAAACCAGAACAGCCAGCCAATATCTTGCAGTCTGTTCAGGTTTTATGCTGTTAGCTGCTTATTTGAATTTTTTGGTTGGAAATGCAGCCTTTAAAACTTGAATATAGCAAGAAAAATCGTTAGTATTATTTGATCTTCTAAGGGACTACAAAAGCGTCAAAAAAAGTGTGTCTGAGTGGAAAAGGGTTAAAATATGTTATCATTTCTTATGATTTTTTGCCAGCTTTAATTGTGACAATATTCTGCAGGCTCAGGAAGCAGTTGCACCTGGAAACCACTTGCAGGATTACCTCCCATTGATTTCAGTCACAATGACAGAGTTGTGACCCTTGTCAAAAGGTGGTGTTCCCTCACCAAGTGTATGCAAGCTTTACTAAGGTATAGTTATTACACTACATTAATATTTCATTTAATGTAGGCAAGGCGCCAAATTATCCAACACAGAAAATGTGAGTTCCTATTATCATTGGGATTTTCTCTTTTTTGTTTAATGAAAAGAGGTTCAAGAATGTTAAGAGTTTGTTGATACATGTATATATTGAAAAGGAATTTTAATAAAATAAAACAACTTGAATATCTTTTCTTTTAAAGTATCTTGAATGTATAAGCATCAATCAATGATCTCTTAATATTCTTGAACCTGTTATATTTATATATAATATATGTTTAGACAAATTGTATGATAAAATTGAAGCGACAACATGTTCAAGATTGAGAAAAATGTCTTTAAATTTGAATTTAATGATTTGATTTTCTTTATCAGAATTTCAATACAAATGATTTTCAATGACACTTTGTTCATTATTCATTTAGTTCAGTCTTGTTCATTGTATAGAGGACTTCAATGCTGTGGCAAGAGTGCCAGCCGATGACATCTGAACATCATATTCCACTGCCTGTCTGTCGACACTAATATGTTGGTAGGTGCTACACTTTTCTACAGATATTCAAGTTTGTGGTAAGAGTTCTAAAAACTTGCCTTAAATCTAAAGGCAGTGTTGTTATTAATTTTGCACTTTGAAGAAAAGATGAAAACGAACAATACTATGGAATATCAAAAACAAAATGGGGTAACTTTCATACTTAATAACATTATACCTTAGTCAGATACAATTTATAATCCTTACTGTTCCTGGACCCTATTATATCAGTAATTTTATTAAGTATGTGTTCTTACAGACATAATACAATATCAGTTTACTGATACTCTGAAAGCCAGAGATCGCTGTTGCTTAGTGGATATGGTTTCCACCTAGCGACTGGGTGGTCATGGGTTCCGGTCTGTTGTCAAGCTAAACTAAATACATGTAGGTTTAAAATAAAATAAACCCACACATGTACTATTTTCTATATTGCAGTATCTTACCATTCACTATGTGCTGCTTACAGATGAGCCGCCCAACTAGTGAGAGGTCGCTACTGGCCAGCTTCAGTCAGGACGTGCACATACATGCTCTATACTTGCTTCAGCAGCTCATCACGCTGTAAGTGTTGCCATGGTTACCCAGTGCAGTCACGTAACCATGGAAAAGTAATTAATTATGGTCTGATAGTAACCTTGTGCAAAACGATCACAGAGGGCAGTTATTTTACCATTGTTGCCAAATGTAGAACCTACCATGGTAACTTAATGAAATTATTTTATCAAGGTGACCTTATGTGAAACTTACCATGGATACCTAGTGCAATCGTATATACATGGATACATTGTGTGATCATGTTACCATGGATACGTAGTGTAACCATTGACTGCTATTGAAATCATTTAACCATTGATACATAGTGCAGTAATGTTACCATGTATACCTAGGACAACCATGTAGCCATGGATACCTAGAGCAGTTATTCACCATGATATACCTAGTGAATTCATGTTACTATGATTACCTAGTGCAGTCATGTAACTATGGCTGACTAGTGCAGTCATGTAACTACCGGTATGATTACCTAGTGCAGTCATGTAACTACTGGTATGATTACCTAGTGCAGTAATGTAACCATGTATACCTAGTCAATTCATGTAACTATGATTACCTAGTGCAGTCATGTAACTATGGCTAACTAGTGCAGTCATGTAACTACCGGTATGATTACCTATTGCAGTCATGTAACTATGATTACCTAGTGCATTCATGTTACTATGTGTAACTAGTGCAGCCATGTACCTATGATTACCTAGTGCAGTCATGTAACTATGTGTAACTAGTGCAGCCATGTACCTATGATTACCTAGTGCAGTCATGTAACTATATGTAACTAGTGCAGCCATGTAACTATGATTACCTAGTGCAGTCATGTAACTATGTGTAACAAGTGCAGCCATGTAACTATGATTACCTAGTGCAGTCATGTAACTATGGCTAATTAGTGTAGTCAGGTAACTACTGGTATGATTACCTAGTGCAGTCATGTTACTATGGCTAACTGGTGCAGTCATGTAACTATGGCTACCTAGTGAAATCATGCAACTATGGATACAAAGTGCAATTATGTAACCATGGATACCTAGTGAAATTATATAACCATGTATACCTAGTGCAATCATGTAACCATGTATACCTAGTGCAATCACATAACAGTAGATACCGTGTGTAATCATGTAACTATGATAAATACCTTTAGCAATCATGTATACATTTGTACATAGCGCAGTAATATAAACATGGTTACCTCATATAATCATGTTATCTTTCCTTGGTGTGAGTTGCTATCTATCAGCAACAGTCTTATCTTGAATTAATAGAAAAAGATGATGACATAGAATATGTATTTGAATTAAAATAATTTCATATTCAATTTGTATGTATGTACCAGTAATACCAAAGTGATTTGTAAAGGCTTGCAATCATATAGTGTACAATTCGGGTACCCTTGGGATTTAAAAAATACAATGCATGTAACATGGTCTCTTGCATGATGTTTCTCTTGTTGTAGCTGTGGCAGGAACCTGATCCCCAGGGGGTGATGATAGTTAGTGTCCTGACCCAGGAGCTGAGCTGGTACCACAGTGAGGGGGATGGACACGACCAACATTACAGGTAACCAGTTTAGTCCCTATGGGTAACCAGTCTTGTCACAATAGGTAACCAGTGTTGTCAATTTTGGTAAACAGTCTTGTCACTATGGTCAACCAGTCTTGTCACTATGGGTAACCTGTCTTGTCACTATGGGCAACCAGCCTTGTTGCTATTGGCAACCATTCTTGTCACTATGGGCTGGTTGCCTTGTCACTACTTACCAACATAATCAGTTTTGTTTTAAAGACATAATTTTCTGGTGTCAAAAAGAAACCTTGTAAAGCTAATTACCTTTCTTTAATTATCAGGTGTTGACGGGAAGTTGTCTTTGAGACCTTGACAGTATGGATAAAAGCTCTGGATGCATGCTCTAGTTTGAAATCAGGGGAGACCACACTTGTCAAAGAGATTATACACGATTGTCTACCTTATACATATACGCTGAAGGTAAACCTGTTTAATCTTTTAGATAATGTTCGATAGTTAAACAAACTTTTCCATTCCATGTTTTTATCATCTAAACAATGAAATAACTAAATTATATATGGTATTTTAACGTCCTTAAAACTAGTATGTATGGTTGTGTGTTTTATTGAACATGTGGTAGAGTATGGTTTAAAACTATTGTGAGTTAAGACCAAAATACTCTTTAAAAAAAATGTCAATTACTGTTCTATTTTCATATGTTTTTTATGTTAATTACTGTCAAATACACCAATATGTGAACATTTATTCTGCGTACTTATTTGTATCATCACAGCCACGTGTTAATTCTCCTTAGATGACCTCAGGTCTTAGCACTGGCCCCAAGACTGACAAGATGACCAGTGGTCAGGGGTAAAAGAAGGGCCAGAAGGGGAAGGGTTACCATGAGATCTCCCAGGGGATCAGCACCTAGAGAAAGTCACAGCCCCTTGCCAATCATAGCTTGGTGAAAACTGCATTGGAAGGTATAACAGGGCTGCAGTTTTGGCATGCAACTTATAGGACAAGCTAAAAAGGCCTCAGTTATCTTTCTATGTACACATGATAAAGGCCTCTAAGAAGGTAGAGCAGAGCAGCTGTTTTTCACATGCAATTTTAAGGCCCAGATTATGTTTCTATATAACATGGTTATTGATTAAGGCCTCTAAGAAGGGAGAGCATGGCTGCTATTTATGTTTAAGGAACGTAAAGGTGTATGTTAAGGCCTAGCGTTAAGATCTAGATTAGTAATGCTCTGTATGCATGGTTACAGCTTCATTAGAAAGTAGAAAGATGGATTTATTTTTGCATCGGTTATGTACAACATTTGAACTCAGTCTCAGTATGCATTACATACAGTCGAAACCTGATGGCTAAAACTTGGTTGGCTCGAATTTCCCAATGGCTCAAACTCTCCTCGAAGCACCAATTTTTATGCCCCCAGTAGGGTGGCATATAGCAGTTGAACTGTCCGTCAGTCTGTCAGTCTGTGCGTATGTCCAAAACTTAAACATTGGCCATAACTTTTGCAATATTGAAGATAGCAACTTTATATTTGGCATGCATGTGTATCTCATGAAGCTGCACATTTTGAGTGGTAAAAGGTAAAGGTCATCCTTCAAGGTCAAAAGTCATAAAATACAATCCAAGTGCAGTAATAAGATTAAAAAGGGAGATAATTTCTAAGCCTGCCATATGATATATTGAAATTTTATTTCAAAGCGGCGCAATAGGGGGCATTGTGTTTCTGACAAACACATTTCTTGTTTAGTTCTATATATTCATATAAATGTCTTTCGGATGGCTGGCATTCGCGAGGGTCGAACTATCGAATGACTGGAACTGTTTTCACAATCCCCGCCACAATTTTCACACGTCCTTTGTTTGTTTGGCTCGAACTGCCTTTGTGTCACATTATTCTCTTAATCAAAGCACTCGATTAAATGCATGCCATAACTTAAAACATTGCATCGACTCAATTGTTAATGGATTTGAGCAAAATATTTATGGATTTTAGCAAAAAATAACATTTTGTATAAAATCTAGTGCTTTTTGTAGATGCAGTAATATTATGGCTGTAATGGCTGCGTCTCACTATGTACAATGTCAACTTGAGGGAATAGAAAACATATATATACGACAACTTATGAACAAAACACAGACTGACATTATGTTATTCTTAAAAAAAGGAAGCGAATAAATTAATGCATGTAGTGCTGTTTAATATTTCAGTGATGTGTATATAGTGCTTATGCATGCTCTGTTTTAAGCGCTGTTTCTAATTTGTACCCGTAAATGTTCTACATACAAAACACGCTGATATGATATACATTTAGTATATGATATGTTTCAATTGTAAGTGTAACTGTTTTAAAATATTGATTGATAAGAATATCAAGTATACATTTGGGTCTTATTTATTTAAAAGCAGAAACTAGTAAGGAGCTTAGGCAGTATGAATACTTTTCTACTGGAAACATACATATATTGCAGATTCATGTAAGTAAACAAGAGTGTATTAGAAATGGGTTGGCTCGATTTTCGGATGGCTCGAACTTCAGTTCCGATGAGTTCGAGCCATCTGGTTTGACCTGTAAATGATACGTTCATTTATAACATTAAACAATATGAAGTTACCGTTAAGAGATGATATAAAAGAAGTACAACTAATTATGGAACTGAAAGAACCATGATATGTTCCTAAAACCAAGGATTACGCAATAGAGCAAGTTATTTTTTTCATGTTAGTTTGAAGAGAGAGCTAAGGCCTACAATGAACGTTTAGGACCTACTTTAAATTAGGTCTACTCATCTCATAGGGGTATTTCATAGCAAAATCCATCAAAGATCTATTGAATATAATATCTATTTGTATTGACTAGACATAATTGCTTAGAAATGATCATCTCCTGTATATCAGTTTTAATACAAAAGGCATTAAAATAATGTAGACTTTCATATTAATTGTTTGTTCTACACAACACAAGTCCATGTCCTTAAGTATGAAAAAATGGCATATTTAGTACATCAATTGTTCACATGCACTTTTAACAGGAGCAAATGGGTCTTTATGTGCTTGCAGTCTCGTACAAATGTATTTCAGGTGTAACATATTATGTTAACCAGGTGAATAGCAAAGGTGTGTTTTTTTCACTATTATCTAGCCTTAACAAGTTTACAAAAAATGCCACTATAATGTTTGTTTTAAAAATAAATAAAAAATGTTAAATGAATGTTACCATGGTTACTGACATTTTCATGAAGTTTATGCTAACTAAATTTATAAATGTTTGGTTTGCAATTCCTTAAAGACTGTTTGAATGTTATTGTTTATATTTTACAGCTACATCCGGTTTGGAATTTGCCCAGAAGTCTCTTCAGGTAGTTTGAATAGTTTCTTCTTTTTTGAATGTAATTTAACAAACAAATTTAATTTTTTACCACTCGGGCAGTGTTCATTTAAGCAATTGGTGTACCTTTTTAAGTAATACCAAATAAACTCAAGCTATAACCTGCAACATTCTCATGGTAAGCTACAAGATTCGTGCACATCAATATACTTGTTGTTATTATAAAATAATTACATTTTTGCAGAAATCAGCGGTTAAAACATGTGCATACATGTGACATACCTTATTAAAGAAACGCAAATTTTGGTAAAACTTTATTTAGACTAGTCTTTATTAAAAAGAGTCAACAAAAATGTTGTTGGTTCAGTGTTGATCTACACTAGCATGTTTACGATACAACCCCCTGTTCCAGTCAGTGCAAGAGTTTGTGATCAGGAGCTTGCTAGCCCTCCAGCAGGCCCCTCTTGGCAGCCTGCCAGCCCCGTATACTGACCCCAGCTGCAGGAGGGGTCTCTATAGGGCCCTATCAGCCTGTGTGACTACCACACATGCCAATGTACCGCCCCCTGTCCAGGTTGCACTGGGACTGTCCTCTGCAGGACTCCGCGATAAACATGCTGATGTAAGTTGTCTTGTGTATTCCATTTTTACCTATGAGTTTGTCGTTTGATTTTGATTAATATTTTATTCTCTCTTCCAAAATCATTCTAAGCAACTTTTCTTAATATTTTTTTGTTTTAGATGTAGTTTCTATGATTGTCTGATAATTTCTCTCCTTTTGTAAAATTAAGTGTTTTTATTATTACTAATTTAAAATCAAAGGTGGTCAGACTATCAGATCTGTCATCCCTTTACAGTGTATAAAAATGCATTCATATGAATATATACACACAATTTTCTTTAATATCTTGTTATTTATTTCAACGAAATTCTTTTTCAGGTATCATCATATTGCATGGAAGCTATGAGGTTGTGTGAGGTGCTGATCCACCATAGAGTTCCCTGCCTTAAAGGGCCTGTCGTGTGTGAAAACTTGATTCAGATCTCTGGTCAAAACGATCAGGAACCAATTGTGTCTCACGTGATCAACAAATCTGGTAATCAAGCTCACATCAGTCTGGAAACAAAGAATGGGTATTCTGACGCTAGTTCTGAATTTACTAGAAATGAGGAAGCGATTGCTGGAAGAACTGCTGGTAATATTACATATAACGGAGGGTTTTCCGAGAGAGAAATAAGGAAGGAAAAAGGAAAAGAGTAGGGGAAGGGAATGATAACACAGAAAGTGCCAAAATGATACATGCAGAGAATGATATTAATGAAGAAGAAAGCGAGTCGGATAGTGACACTGAAGATGAAGTTGATGCTATTGACGACCATAACGAGGATAATGACAGTAGTGATATAGAATTTGGTGTCCATAAAATAGATTCAAACGAAAATCAGGGAAGACATGTACCAGTTGAAAAGGATGAAGTGGTCGTTGCTGATAAAGCTCATTCAAACACAATGAGTAATGAGGATGACGAGGAGGTGCTTGACAAAGCTTTAAATGTGATGCATCAAGAACGTAGCGAGGAACAGACAGAACCAAACCCTGAGGTACACTCTTAGAAAAGTGTTTTTGGGGCTTTTTAATGGTTTTGGCTTTGAGATTTGTTGTCTTCCCCAATGTTTTATAGATTATATAACAAATATTAAATTACTTCAGAAATATTCAAAACAAAGTTTACAAGTATTTCACTTCCCATGGTTTGGGTAAGAAAACTGTATAGAAATCCTTATTTAAGTTAGTAATTATCATTTTGGTTATAAACATGTATTTCCACTGTAAATTAAAAAAGCATAATAGCAAAATCTAACTAAACAAGAAGTGTGTTGCCTTTCCCAATCAGTTCATTCAACAGTTCGGGAATTCGCTTATAAAGATGGAATGTTTCGAAGACTATTTTATATAATTTGTAAATATGTATTCTCATTTTTTGCAGGCTAAAAAGGAAATTACAAACATTCTGTCTTCTTTTGTTGATGCTGGACCAGACTCAGATTAAGCTTTTGTGCGTGAATATCAGGGGCGCAGCTGCTATTAGGCACAACTTGCACGGGCCTACAATTTTTTTGGAAACATTAAACAAATAAAAATGCTTCAACTTCGAAAAACGCATTAAAATGTTGACCCTGAGAGGGGTGTGGTGTTAGAAATCTGCATTTCATATTAACAAGTTGTAATCGATTCTCGTTGGATAATACAGTAAAATTTAGTTCTCTGACATTGAAATATCAAAGAAAAGCAGGCCAAAGTATTATATTTTCTTATCTTATTATTTGTCTAGATATGCTTTAAATCTCACCACAGGCGTTATAGGATTTTAAAATCCTCACCCGGACCCCCGTTTGTATGTATCATATCCGGGCCTACAGCTAAAAAAAAATGCTAGATACGTCCCTGAATATTTCTGCAATTTCATTAACATTCGTGCCGGGAATAACAAAAAGAAAAAGGAAAAATAACAATCAATGTAAAAATGTGATTAAAAGACAAGTTTTGTTGTTTTTTTAATTTTATTGGAAATAAGAGTATGAATTTAGTTTAATGCATTGGGCGAAAGTATAAATTCAAATAAAGTGTGTTGTTTTGATTGCTATCTCTAGAACATTCCCAATGTTGTTGTCAAGGAATAAAACATGTATCGAAATGTACTATGTCTGCTTCTTAAATGTATGCTAATTATCGTAAAAAGAAAATTGCACGTACTTAAAACCCACAAAAAGCCATTTATATGTTGTATATATCAATAAAACAAGACCGAGCAATTCGTCAACCACTCAACAAAATATGATAATTATTAAAACCTTTCCCTTTTTGAAACGATTAGAACAAGGAATGGCAAAGAAAATAGCACAATTTACACAGCAAAATTCATTTTCATACAATAACCATCACCAAATATTTAGTTGTATTCATGTCATATTGACACTACAAACAACTGTTATACGGACACTACAATAAAACTAACAAAATAAACATGGTCAATTGCATATAGAATTTTCTTTCTAAAATATAGTACGAAATTAAAGATTCAAACTATTTTGTAACTTCAGAAAAATCAAGACACCTGATCAAACGTTATTTTAAAATATTTAACATGAAATAAACACCCTCATAGATGGCTGCATAAGCGACTTGTCTGCAATATTGTAAGTGTAACAGAGAAATGTACACCTTTGTATAATCAGCCACACAAATGCCCGCACTTTTCAGCACATCAACAACTTTTAAATTTTCCATCGTACTTCAGTTCTAAAATATGCATTCACTAGGAAGTGTTACTCGAGCGATATAAGCACGATTCTTTTTTAGGCGCCCCGGGAGTATTCGAGTCAGGTTTCAAGTGCCCCGGTACCGAGCCGCTAAAACGGCCTGTGGAATATCCTGCTAGCATAATAATTAATGCTATGTGCGCAGCTCAAAGTCATAATTTTTAATTTAAAAATAAAGTTGTATTAATTGACGATTTCAGTAACATAGATTCTGTTCCTATTCTCATGTACAAACTGCAACGAAGTGTAGACATGTTGTAATCTGCTGTGAAATCAACGTTGTCATATGCTGCGGTGATATTAAGAAAACACTGCTCTCCGTCTCTGGTTATTGCCCCATTTACCAAAGCCATATCACGAAACATCGTGTCATTTTGTAACTGCACTTCCAGTATTAGTGCACTGGTTGACAACCCAGTTTCTACAACGCACGTGAGATTGTTCCCAGAGGAAGGGTTCACAGTTGTGTTGTGGTTGTTAAGTGAGTTGTCAATGGAAACACCGTCAATGGTTAGGATTGGAACACCTGAAATTGTTTGAGAAGTTTCATAGCAAAAAACGTATACCAATGAAATGTTGTTTTTATATTTCATTCCTATTTTAATAGAGTACATTTGTGTGCGACTTTCGTTTGTATAATAACACCATATTTAACGGTAATATACAGAAAATGACATGAACGTTAGATTTCTCAACGCTTCTACTCATTTCATTAATACAGGGTTTTTTTACATCAAACAGCTTATTTTTATGTTTTAAGACGGACTGGAGTCTGCTAAAAGCCGGTAGTTGAGATAAATTCTAAGGTCACAGATGTACTCTCAAGTATTAGTACATGAAATGAGATTTGCTTTTTAAGACGTAACCTTGTCAAGAGTATGTTTTGTCAGAGTCTTTGTTATCTTTGTTTAAACAACCAAATACAGACATTGTATTAAAAATATGATTGCAACTTGTTGGAAAGGAGTAATCTAAGACTTGTTTAATCTAAATGACTGACCTGCTAGGTAGTGCATTATTTGTAACTGCCGCATTAAAGCTTACCCTTATAATAACATACGAAAACGTGCGAATCGGTACGGAACAAACTGTGGGAGAGGGTCAGCGTTCTTTCACCAAGCGTTTTTAAGTTTAACGGTGTAATACTTGACTGGCTAAGACCACTTTATTTGAAAAAATAATGTCAACCTTTATTCGAGTCTATCACGGTCTTGTCCCCTTGCTGTATCAATGGGACTCCAATCGCAGGAACGACCGCCACGCAGGCGTAAAGACCAACGTCATCACACGTAACGTTGTCAAAATGAATGGACAATACGACGCTGTCATTGGTTGACGTAGCGTTGACGGACATTCCGTCAGACGTGTTATTTACAACGCTCTGTGGGTTAGACGATATACTGAAGAAAAGTTCAGTGGCATTGCCTGATGTTTGTCGTTGGAGCATGACTTTCTGCCAGTTCGTGTATTCACTCACGGTGCATACCACGTCGGCCGATTGGTAGATTTCAGTTTGATGACGAGCGAAGGAAACTGAGCCTAAAGGAAAACAAGTTAAGTGTAATGTACACATGTCCGTTGCATCAATGAACACATCGACACATTATTCGCATGGTCTATGCTAATGTTGCAATTACAATATATATTTACTATGGTCATATTGTTCGTCTTTACTTTAATATTGATTGTATGAGGAATTGGTGAAAGTCCGGAGACTGACTGACTGACTTCGAATGCCATACACATGTACTGCAAAAATCGATTTTTTCTATATAATTCGAAAATGTCGCGTAAAAAATGTAAATTAATAACCCGTTATATTTGTATATTAACATCAAGTCTGCTGACTCTGGAATATTTTACTTTCTATACAGAAATTGTAGTCATCGTATCGTTTTCGTATCGAGTCTTTCGCTTGTATGTCTCGAACGAACTTAAATCTTAGTCTCAAATGTTAGATATATTTCCACTTATAATTGGAATGGAATATGCAACCCATGCTCTCTTTTTTTTCAACATCACGGACGTTTATGTAACTACATGTTTCATCTTACCCGGAACTTGGCATTGAGGATTCCCTTGCCACTGTCCACTCGCATTGCAGACGAAGGACCTATCTGAACTCGACCGAAATGTCAGACCCGGTAGACATGTCACGTTACGAATGGTTCCTTGAATGTTGTTGCCCGGCTGCACAGTATATAACGCGCCATCTGACGTTACATTTTCTATACAATTTACCATTACTACACATGATGGTAAAATAGTCCAAGAACCGTCACTCTGGCATGCTGTGGTATTACTTCCATTAATCAGAAATCCGGTCGCACAAATAAGCGTTAGCGTTTCTTTAAAATCATATTTCGTACGACTTGGGTTAAGATTTTCTATTGATGCATTATCAGGTATTGTGAACAAAGGGCAATTTACTGGTTCGCAAAATCCACTGACATTCCATGTACCATCAATTAGGCATTCTGCGCTTGCATTGCCCGTCATGATGAAACCTTCATCACAAGTGATATTGACCACGTCTAAATAATAAAATGGGGATTGGCTTTTCATTGACGAGTTATTGACTGTTGCAGTCTTAAGGCACTGAATTCGTTCACAGGTTCCATTCACTTTCCATGTTCCATCACTATGGCATTTCGCTTGGCTATCGCCGGTTATATTGTAACCTTCATTACATGTGATATTGACGACGTCTTGGTAATAATATTTGTCACTGTTAGTAATTGACGAGTAATTCATTGTTGTTGTATTAGAACATTGAATTCGTTCACATGTTCCACTCAAATTCCACATTCCATTACTTAGACATTGCGCAGTTCCATCACCTTTCATTTGAAAACCTATATTACATGTGATATTGACGACATCTTGATAATAATGCGTTACTTGGTTACTAATTGACGAGTTATTTAACGTTGTGTTGGAGCACTGAACTCGATCACATTTTCCACTAACATTCCATGTTCCGTCCTTAAGGCACTTCGCAGTTGTATCACCGCTCATGTTAAAACCTTCGTGACATGTGATATTGACAACGTCTTGGTAATAATAAGTTTCTTGGTAAGTAATTGACGAGTTATTAACTGTTGTAGTGTTAAGGCACTTAATCCGTTCACATATTCCACTAACACCCCATGTTCCATTGCTGCGACATTCCGCCGTGCTGTTCCCTGTCATGTTGAAACCTTCATTACACGTTATGGTAACCACGTCTTGATAAGCATATTTCAATTGATCATTAATTGAAGAGTTACTTATCGGTGAAGTGTTAGGGCATAAAACGCGTTCGCAAGATGCATTGACATTCCAGGTGCCATTTGCAAGACACTCCGCTGTTTTATTACCGGTCATATTGAAACCCAGATCACACACGATGTCGACTTTTGTTGTATAAGTGAATGGACCTGTGCCAGGAATGGAGGAGTCATTAACAAACGTAGTGTTTGGACATCGCACTGGGTCGCACAACGGACCTGTATCCCATGAACCATTCCCAAGGCATTGGATCTGTTTGCTCTTATTAATTTGGAATCCTGTATCGCACGTGACATTTTCAACGTTTGGTTTTAATGTTTCGTTACAAGTGTTCTCTTCTTCACATGACGGTAATCTACTCCAGGTACCATTACTTTGACAAAAACTTATATTTCTTCCATTCATGGCATAACCGGACGCACATGTTAGCGTTAATGTTTCTTGGAAAACATATTCCGTACGACTTTGGTTATGATTGGCGATTGAAGCATTATCAGGTATTGTGAACAAAGGGCAGGTAACTGGTTCGCAAAATCCACTGACATTCCACGTACCATCAATTAGGCATTCTGCGTTTGAATTGCCCGTCATGTTGAAACCTTCATCACAAGTGACATTGACGATGTCTAAATAGTAAAATGGGGATTGGCTTTTAATTGACGAGTTATTTACGGATGTAGTCTTAAGGCACTGAATTCGTTCACAGGTTCCATTCACTTTCCATGTTCCATTACTATGGCATTTCGCTTGGCTATCGCCGGTTAAAGTGTAACCTTCATAACATGTGATATTGACGACGTCCTGGTAATAATATATTTCTCTGTAAGTAATTGACGAGTAATTAACTGTTGTAGTATTAGAACATTGAATTCGTTCACATGTTCCACTCACATTCCACATTCCATCACTTAGACATTGCGCAGTTCCATCACCTTTCATTTGAAAACCTATATTACATGTGACATTGACGACATCTTGATAATAATGCGTTCCTTGGTTACTAATTGACGAGTTATTTAACGTTGTGGTGGAGCACTTAATTCGATCACATTGTCCACTAACATTCCATGTTCCGTCTCTAAGGCACTTCGCAGTTGTATCACCGCTCATGTTAAAACCTTCATGACATGTGATATTGACAACGTCTTGGTAATAATAAGATTCTTGGTAAGTAATTGACGAGTCATTAACTGTTGTAGTGTTAAGGCACTGAATTCGTTCACATGTTCCATTCACACCCCATGTTCCATTACTTCGGCATTTCGCTTCGCTGTTTCCTTTCATGTTAAAACCTTCATGACATGTGATATTGACAACGTCTTGGTAATAATAAGTTTCTTGGTAAGTAATTGACGAGTTATTAACTGTTGTAGTGTTAAGGCACTGAGTCCGTTCACATATTCCACTCACACCCCATGTTCCATTACTGCGACATTCCGCCGTGCTGTTACCTGTCATGTTGAAACCTTCATTACAAGTTATGTTGACCACGTCTTGATAAGCATATTCAAATTGATCATTAAACGAAGAGTTACCTATTGGTAAAGTGTTCGGACATAACACGCGTTCGCAAGATGCATTGACATTCCAGGTGCCATTTGCAAGGCATTCCGCTGTTTGATTTCCTTTCATAATGAAACCAAGATTACATGCTATCTGTACGATTGTTTTATAAATAAATGGTCCTGAGCCAGAAGTTGAAGAATCATTGACAGACGTGTTGTTTGGGCATCGGACTGGGTTGCATGAGGATGTTATTAACCATGAACCATTTACAAGACATTTTGCCTGTTTGCTTCCTGCTAATTCGAAACCCGACTCGCATGTAAGAGTGACAACCTCTGGATAAACATGAGGACCTTTACTGTCAGTGATCGAGTTATTTAATGAAGGAAACTCTTGACACTTAACTGGTTTGCAAGTTGCATTGATAACCCAGCCGTCCTTTCGACATGTTGCTGTATTGTTTCCCTGTAATTCAAAGCCTTCGCTACATGATACATTCGCAAAAGTAGGCGTTACAACAACAAATGTCCCATTAGTTATATTAACTGGATCGCACTTGATACACTCAGCAAGTATTTCCCATGTTCCATTTGCCAAACATTGTATTGTGTTTTTTCCGAAAAGTGTGTAATCTTCCTCGCATTCAACAGTTTTATAATCTGTCACGCGCATGTGGTCTGGCGGCTGTAGATCCTTGCAGCTAGCGTTGAAGCAACTTGGTAACTCTTCCCACCCTGCTTCGAGGCAAGTTATGTTTCGTTTCCCAACTAAACTAAATCCCTCATCGCACGTAATGTAGGCCATGCTCTGATATTTGGTATCATTCGTGTATTGCACAGTCCAATTTCTTGGCTTTATTTCACCACAATTTTTCCGTTCACATCTTGGAAGATCTTCCCAATCGCCATTACTTTGACATTTAACTGTAGAGTTCCCTTTCAGTGCATAGCCTTCTCTACATTCAAATTCATTTACCGAACCGTAGACTGTTCCGTTGTTTGGGCGTAACACACTAGCATCATCTGGAACTGTGATATTGCCACAATTCAATATCTGACAAGACGCACGTGACCACGTGCCATTACTCTGACAAGTGATATTTCTTTCGCCTTCAATCATATATCCCGTATTGCATTCAATTGCTTGGGTATCGCCAAACAATGTCCCTGTTTTGGATACAATTTTTCCATTGACAACGTCCGTTTTGTTACCGCAGTCGACCTTTATGCAGTTCGGCCTCTTTTCCCATGTTCCATTGAAGCATGTAACGACCATATTATCAGTAGATTGGTGACCTTCATTACACTTGAAGTTAAGCGTTGACGTATTTGCTTCCATGATAAATCCATTGTCGACATCGGTCGAGCCATTGCAATTAACAGCCCGACATGATAATGCCGGCCAGTCACCTGTTTCATTACATTGCGCCGATTTTCCCCCAATCAAAACATAACTTGGAAGGCAATCAATTGGAATATTCTCTCCGAAGCTAACATTTTCTAATTTGTTAGTGTTGTTTTTACTGTTAGAGATCGGACCTAGTTCTTTACATTTGATCGGTTCGCATGTTCCGTATTGACTCCACGTTTTGTTCGATTGACAGGTGGCTGTTGATTGGCCATTTATCTTGTATCCACTTTTGCAGGTTAAAGTTATGGTGTCTTGGTACCGTGTTCTGGAAGCATCAATCGGTTTATTGTTAGCATTGGTGGGAAAATTGAACATCGAGCAGTTGACGGGGCTACATTCGGGTAATTTTCCCCAAGTTCCATTGGTCCTGCATGTTACATTCCACGTTGTGTTTCCGTCCGGGAACTCGTATCCTTCATGACATCGTTTTGTTCCTATGTCTCCATACTTCGAACTGTTTGCGGTGACGTTGCTATACGTGGTATGTGCCAATTTTCCACAGTCGACTGCAAAACAGTACACGTTTCTTCATATTATATATAAAACCGGGCTTATTACAAGTGCGTGAAGTATCGTCCCAGATTAGCCTTATTAACCCTTTGCATGCTGGGAAATTTGTCATCTGCTAAAATGTCGTCTGTTGAATTTCTAAAATTAGCATTTTCTTCGAATTTTTTTCAAAGAATACTATCAGAATAGCAAACAGTTTGGATCCAGATGAGACGCCACGTTCTGTGGCGTCTCATCTGGATCCAAACTGTTTGCAAAGGCCTTTAAAATTCAGCTCCAGCGCTTTAAGGGTTAAGTAAATGTTGTCACAACAACTATGAATGACGAACATTTCATTTGGAAAAAAAGGCTTAAGTTTTGGTCTTGGGTTTGAATTAAAACTATCTGTTATATGTAAAAACAATGTACATGTATTACTAATCACCACAAACGTTTGTCTTTCAGTTCTAAGTATATTTCGGTGGATAAGGTATCACATTAAAATGTTTCAAACGGTGAAATTCCGTATGCCATATTAAAATGTGACGATTGCTTACAATGTTGTACCTTATTATATTCACACTTACTAATAGCGCACGTATCGGTTGCTTTGTCGTAGATGTTGTGTGACTCACATGTGCACTTGTTATTTATACACAATGAAAGTCTTGTTAGACACATGTCGTTTGCAGAACAGGTGTTGTTGAAACCCAGCTCTGAAAAAAAGACTTGAGGTATGACTAGATTTATAGACCAATACATCTCTATGATATATACATCGTATGTGTTCGTTCTAAAGCGGCGGTCAAAAAGACAACAGCAATCTTGTATGTAAAACAATAAGAACGATTCGAAATGAATATAATAAAAATAATAATTCAAATAATGTCGTCAAATAATATCTTCGTTACTTGTATATCATATGTAATTGGATTGGGTAAGTTTGATACCATTTTTTATTTTAAGTGACACATAGTTATTATCGAATACATTTTTCAATGTACGAATAGTTATACAGATCTACTAATGAAAATCATGAAACTTAACATGTACATTAGCAAATCATCAAACAGCTGACCATCTCATCTGTTTTATTTTAGTGTAATGGTACATATTTACATGACTCAATTTAAACCATTTAAAACTACATTTCAAACAACAAGCAGTAAATATAAATCTTTTAAAATATTTTAACGGGTAAAAAAGTGTTTATATATTGGAAGAAAGCAATTAATGATACTGAAGTAAAATTAAAATACATTTATGATTCTTAATTACTATTTATTATTGAACTGGGCACGTGAACGTTATCCTGACTATAGATTCACCGACAGACGTTGCCAAACGACAAGTCGAGTCTGGTCTAGTGCTGTTATTTAAACTAAAACTTACTACTAAGGCATGCATCGTTTACTTTGTCGTAGAAGTTGTGTGATTCACATGCGCACTTGTTATCTATACACATTGCCAGTCTTGATAGACACAGGTCGTTTGCAGAACAGGGGTTGTTGAATGCCAGCTCTGAAAGAAAGCATTGAGGTATGAATAAATGTAAAAAATACATTTATGGACCAACCTATCTCTATTATTATATAAGTTGTATATGTCCTTTAAAAATCGTTGGTCAAAAGGACTGCAATTTTCTTGTACGTAAACAACAATAGGAACGATTCGAAACTAATATAATAATCATACAATACCCATCGATTGGGTCATTTACTGCCGTTGTTGATTTTAAGAGATATATGCATATCTACTTATGACAATCATAAAACATTGAAAAATTCACCTAAGCATCTCATTATATTGTTGACCATCTCATATTTTTATTTCAATATTACATGCGACATATTTACACGATTCATGAATCGATGGAAACGATGTCAAGACCATGTTATGTCCAACACACGTTATCATTACAAGATTGGACTGACGAATCAAACGTTAATCTGATTAGACTTGTCGGTCTGAGCAAAACGTGACATACAGCTAAGGTTTCAAGTTATTGCAAAGTGACTTTGTTAATACATGATAGTTGAAGATTGCAAAACACAAAACAAACAATTAAGTACTGCTTAAACAAGAGAGCCAACAAGTGAAATACCGTGTTGTTAATACAAAACGTTTATTGTCAAATTACTGTACTGTACAAAATAAGATTTTAATACTGTAAATAAAATAGTCATTTCTTTTTATGGCATTTATTATTAAACAATCTTTCCATTGCGAATTTTGGTTGACACACATAGCCTTTGTTCAATAACAACTCACGGAGTTGTTTTTTGTTGTTGTTTTTTAAATGCCATACAGGTTCGAGCGGTCCTTGAACTTTTCCCGTGGACATTATTACGGACGACATAAAGAGATTCCCTATGCCAATAGCTCCCGGAGCATGTGTGCAATAATCGATGACTTTAATTTACATAAAATTAAAGAAACAAAGTTTGGACAACACAATTGATTGTTAGAACTTACTGGCTGGTATCGGATTTGCGTTTTTCTCTAGTTTCTTCCGCAGCGTGACATTGACTTCGGCGATCACGAACGGTCCTATATTACCGGATTTTTCGTTCTGTATTCCGATATATTCTTTCAGCTGCGTATCGCTGAAGTCACTTGAGCGTTTTATCACTATAGTGAAGTTGATTATAATGCTGCCATTTCTAAAAATAACAACAACAACTCACTAAATACTTCTCAAATCCAATAGGAAAAAACTGTATTGAGAGAACGGGGAAAAAATGTAAAATAATTTGTTTAATTATGTATATAAACAACTTGAAGCTTGATTTTTAGTTTATACAATCAATGCAATGCGCATGTCATGTTTACAACTCACTTATTTATGCCATAATTAAACAGGAAAAAATAGACAAATCATTCGAATTAATTATTACATAACAATTTGAATAGAGTGCTTCCATGCTCAGATGCTAATGATGCTATAATATGTCTCCTAAAATGCGTAGTATATAAATGATAAAAGCATGGCTTAATGTGACATAAAGGTATTAAATTGTTTCGTAGATGATTTCCATCGGATTCGTTGGCATTCGAAAATTGAAAGTATATTTGTATTTCCTGCTTGTCACTTGTTATGTCATCTCGTTGTAACTAATTTGCCAATAACGATACGTTTGTCGATTATGCACAGCACAACGCATGTTTACTTAACAATAATGTGTTACTCACTCTATGCTGGTAACAAGACATCCTTGGAAGTCAGCAGCGCCTGACTTCTTGCAATTCGTCTCAACCTAGAAATTGGGCCAATCTGATTTTAAACTGATACAAATGCCAGAGTATGTGAGTTAAATGAATTTTATAACCAGTAAATATTCAACTGAAATAAAGCAATAAGTGGATCGCAGAGATACAGGATCACATGTTCGATTCTTAGGTATAAGAATTCCTGAAAATTTGTTGGTGAACACGGGCCTAGACCCAGTCGCATAACTTGTGTGGGGTAAGTCCTCAAATTAAATCTACGGCCTTTAACTACTTACATCTGAATTAAGTATGTGCCATACTGGTAAACCAACTTACCCAGAAAAAAAGTGTGAAAGACCTTTATGATATGACTGGAATACTTTTGAAAACTGCGAACAAATCAGACTATATAAAAAAATGAAATAAAAAATACAAATTAGAAATGAATGACCCCAAATGCCAATCTAAGTGGGCAATGAAAATCGATAGAAAAGAAAAAACAACAACTTTTTTTTGGCATTAATGGCGTTAAATATGTTATGTGTCTATTTATACAAATAAATTATTGCAATAATTTACCGAATAATTTTTTTGATTTCTCAGATTTATTTTCAGTCTCATTTCATTGTAGTTGTATGTTTATATTTTAATTTGATCCCCATTTCTTAAAAATTTATGGGCTTTTTTAATTTTCTTTTTTAATTCCCTTTATTTTAAGCAA
Source organism: Dreissena polymorpha (assembly GCF_020536995.1). Classification (NCBI taxonomy): domain Eukaryota; kingdom Metazoa; phylum Mollusca; class Bivalvia; order Myida; family Dreissenidae; genus Dreissena; species Dreissena polymorpha. The sequence continues at coordinate 63,642,425 of NC_068360.1, forward strand.
TTATTTTTTTAAGTTCGTTATTGTTCTAATTCCCTTTCTTTTAAATTCCGTATTTTTAAAATCATTTTTTTTACTCACACTCTTTCCTGTTGTTTAGGATATATCGTCGATGTACTTACCCCTGCGCAAAAGCTGTTTGACAAATTACGGAATTCCTCCGATGTATTGTTAGCAAGCTTTGAGATGAAATTTTCGCTCGTGCTTCTCACACGCATATTGACCTGCTCACGTATATCCTCTGAAACAAAACACGTTTTGTAACTGTCTGGTCTTATAAGGGCTTTAGTTAGTGTAAACATTTGTAATTAAGCTCGAATGCATCGAAAGTAATCGGGCTTATGAGACACGTATGAGTATCATGTGGATGTTGGCGAGCGATCTCTAAATAATCTTGTCATGCAATCAAATCGTGTCCTACCCTTGTCGGCGGTAACCAAAACAATGATGGGAATGATGACAGCGCCAATGGCGAGCAGAGAGAAGCCAATAAGGACAGCGATACATTGCCAACGCCGACACAATCTCCGCTCTATTTCGGAGGATGTCGTGGAAACACTTCCGGTGGTGCTACTCTGCTCGGACCAATTTTGGCGTTGTGTTGATGGGTCGTACGGGCTCCACTTGGTTTTCAGCTGAAATAGACATTATTCTGAACTCATGTTACCTACAGGTAAAAACAACTTTCATGTACACGCACGCACTTGTGTCACTTTAATATTCGCATACTGGAATACATTTTGAGGTAATTTCTATGTGAATCACAATACATAACCCCATGGATTTGTACCTCATTTAAATCATCTGTAAACCAGTGTATACTGAGTTCCGAATAACAACTCTTGTGAGGTTGCGATGATTCAATAACATTGTTTCACCAATTAATCGTCCAGACAGAATTCATTTACAGTTAAGCAGGTTAAGTCGATTGCTGTTTTGGGGAAACGTGTAGTAGTAGTAAAAACGTTCAACGTTTTGTCAAGGTGTACACGTGTACATGTAACTTCATAGTAGAGAAATTTGCATGCAACTTAGAAGGAAATAAAAACCTCGAATTTGGGAAAAGTTCGCGATTATTGTAATGGATTAATCTTGTATTAAGTGTGTGCGCGATCGTTATTCCACTAGAAACCTTATAGACCGTTTGAGCAACATCTTTCTTCGATTTTGTTAGCGTTTGATTTGTTGTATATTATGATTCGCATCAAGGCCTGTTTTTTTATCTAGTTTTCCAATTATGTCAATATTTGAAATAATCTTAACCAAACAAATGACAACTTAATTTCTACTGAAACTTGAAATTCGAAGCAATTAATATTGGCATTTTCTGCCACAATACCGGTTCGTCCTTTACATTTGATCAGGAAGTCTTCCTTTAAATAATGTATATACAATTTGAAGAACATAGTCACAGTTTTGAAAATATACTTTTTTCAAAAATATCGTTCTCGATACAAAAGCAAAACAATACTAAATATAAAGTATCAAGTATTAATAAGTAAAATAATACTTTTAAAACGTGCTCGAAATAATATTCATTTATAATGAATAGTGATTAAAAAATATTTTTTTCTAAATTTTGGCCTTTATATTATGCGAACTAGTATATAGTCCCCGTTTTATAGTAGAAATAAAAATGTGGACTTTATCTGTTGTAAAGGTTCTTTTTTGTTAATTCTAATATTTTTAATTAAATCCCAAAAGTTGTGCGATTGTGTTTGACATTATATTATTAAGAAATAACACTTTGCTTTATTTTCGGGAGACTTGTAACGTACGTTTAAAAGTTTATTAATTTCAACTAAACACATTTTCAACTTTCACATAAGCGAAACGGCAGTTACAGCATATTTCTATATGTGTGATGCTGTTTCATTCCAGTGTATGAATTTTGCTATTTTGGAATCAGTGAATAATTCCATTTGATTGGTTCCATAGACGCTAAAATGTTATAACTTTAAAGCCTCTATAACGCTCAAAATCAACGAAAATTTAGAAAAGTTGTGCGTAAAATAAAGTTAACACCTAAACAATCAATGTTCCTTACAGCAATAGCCACAATTTCAACGCTAGATGTGGTAAGATTACATTGATTTTTGTAGATACAAGATGCTCGTTTTTTATTTATTTGTGACACAATTTATTCCATTTTAATCTCAAGCGAAAATATATCTATTAATACGACACACGAACACTAAAATGGTGCCATGTGTCGTATGAATAAATAACGTTGCGAGAAATTAAAATGGAATTGTGTATGAAAAACAATAATATAACGAGCATTTATGTACCTACAAACATCTATTTTACCAGACCACATCTGGCGTTGAAATTCCGGCAATTGCCATTAGGAACACAGAATTTTAATTGTTAAACTTTATTTTACGAAATACTTTACGAAATTTTCGTTGATTTTGAGCGTTATAGAGGCTTTAAAAAATATAATTGTAGAAAATACAATCGAAATCGTTGCATAAGTCCCTTTAGTGTTAAGTATCAGAGAACGCGAAAAATGCCGAGGAAACATAAAACTCGGGCTACTTAATTACTGTCTGGTTCAATAGCGCTATTGTGAGGCATGCTACTTTTAAACAATAGAACAATTAGACGACCTATACGATTACTGTTTCGTATCGATTCAGTAAGTCTTCAAAGAAAACTACTGTGCTCGTTGGGAAACACCCTTAATATTTTTGTTGTACACATTGCTTTTCGTAGATTGTAGCCCTAACCTAAATTAAACTTAGCTCTATACGAAATACATGCAAGCGACATTCAAATGAAGTTAATGATAACACATATATGTTGGCAATCTATAAAGTTGACACTAAAACTAAAAAATAATTATAGGACTAAATGTATTTTCACGAAATATATTTACATTTTTTACGTCTACATTTTTTTAAATACATGAATGCTTATAGCATTTTTACGTTTACATTTAAATTATGAAGCATGGCATTTTCACATGCAGAATGTGTTGGTGTTACCTGTCTAAATTGTTCATAGAATTGGTCCATAAAAGTCGGAGTGGTCGCCAAAGTTCTCCAGCCCGGCACGTGAAAGTCGCCGGTTTGCCGACTAGCGACGTCCTCCGAGTCATGCGAGCGATTATGACCGCGAGACTGCCGGTCCGCTCCTTCCGGTACTACCGACTGATCAAATGAATATGGTGTTCCCGTGGCGGAAAGGACTCCTTGTTGGTAATAATTGTTACTTACACCATATCCGGTATTAGCATATTTACCGGACGCTCGTGTAGCTCCGACGTCAGCTTTCATAGATCGTCTGCTTTTCCTTTTTGCGCTCTTACGCTGTTCCGCTGCGGACGAATTTACGGCTTGTTCTGTAAACTGTTCCAGTGGGTACATTTCGGGTCTCCCGGCCTCTTGAGTGTCTCTTATATCATCCCATTGGCCTGCACCATAGTCTGGGGGAGGCATTGTAGACCGGAAGTCACTCATACGTGTCATACCCAAGTCGTCCTCTTTATAAGTTTGACCTAGTTTGGTTGACCTCTGGCCAGGATTTAAACCTCCCCTGGGCTGGTAGACGGTTGGACCCAAAGCGCCCCAGCCAAAAGGGTTCTTCCTCTTAGAGGCTCCAACGTGGGTCTGCGTAAGCCCCGTGGGTCGTGTGCGGTTGAAATCGATGTACCCGTCCTCGGTTCGTGATATCCCCAGTCCGCCATCCCGGCGTACGTCTGCGTATGAGAGGGCCATTGTTTTCTATTACATTATTAATCCGATTTGTCAAAAAAATGTTTTTATAGTTTTATGCAATAATTCACATAATGTGATTTCTGTTTTCCGATAAGAATTCCTTAAACATTATTTACTTCATTAAAAAATGACTTTATGTTTTAAACAAATATCGGGATACACTTCACAGTTTTAGGGTAATTTTAAATCTGACGGTTTCTTTAAAAGCTCCAAATATAACCTATAACCTCATTGTCGAATCCAATAGGTTACTTCATGTACATATACATGTACATCAATTATCGGTCGTCATTATTATTAGATTGTAATTCCGACACTGTATCTCACAAGTACGAAAACTAAATGATCATGCAATCGAATGATAACTCAATCATAGAATCGGCATATGACGATAATTCATAAAACAATTGTGAACACTGTTTAAAAATCCAGTGTAAACTATGCTTCAAAATTCCCATTACAGTGCTTATATACCCGGCTATTTTTAAAGAGACTAGAAACGAAACACTCTTTTCAGTAATTTAATCGCTTTACAAACCATTCATGTTTCCCCACTTTGCTCATTTAACATTTAAACGTGAAAATATTGTTAAATAATTGATCGGATATTCTGAAATTTACGAATCGATATTAGGTGAGTTTTCATTTTGTAATCTTTTAAATTGGAAGCATTTTGCATCGACTGTTAAACTGAATAGTATCGTGATCAATGAATATTAATTGAAATCATTGTATAACTTTGTCTAGTATTTTTATGTCATTTTAACGCTAGCATCCAATTAACGAACCTGTGTTTTTCCTTTTTTTAATCCGTATTCCGTATTTATTTATAAAAAAAAATAATTGTTGTAGCGATTGTTGTAGCAGCAGCGACGGTTGTAGCAACAGTGGTTGTAGGAAAAGCGGTAGTTGTAGGAGCAGCGATGTTTGTAGCAGCAGCGATGGTGGTATGAGCAGCGGTTAAAGCAGCAGAGGCTGCAGAACCGAGGTTGTTGTAGGAGCAGCAGTCGTTGAAGGAGCAGCTGAATTTTGAGGATAATCATTATAACATAATTATTATGAAAACGTTTGGCTATTAAATGTCTGTAGTAATTTTGATGAAAATAATATACACAAAACATGTATACTATTGGTCTGCTAACCTGTAGGTGGTTCACTGTGGCAACGTGATGAAATTGCGTGTACCAAATGAGTTTTACGTCATGTACTATGTTTGCGAACTTAACATGCTCTGGTCTACACATTGTGTTGGCATGTGTCGCTTCGTGATTAATGTTTGGGCTAATTCGCGCGGTGTGATGGGTAATTCTGTTGTACTATTGTCACTTTGCGGCAACGTGTGCATGCACCTCTTACATATAATAAAATGCAAAAATCACAATACTCAATATCGGTGTCCATAATATGTCCATAAACTCAGTCTGTGCATCATTTTAAACAATGTTTAATTGCTTATCCACCGGATTGATTGACTAACAAACATTTAATCTCAAATGTATATTCTTGCATACGTGTTCGACATTTAAAGTAGAAACCACATGAGAAAACAAGTACATGCATTTTGTTGCACATATATGTTTATAAAACATGTTTATAGTGTTTGAATTTAATTCAATGTTAACGTTAAATACTCTACAACATGCAAATGGAGACGTGTGCTTACGCATCCGCATGCATGTGACCCAAGCGACATCTGGTGATTTATTTAACCCATTTATGCCTGGGGGACTCTCCCATCCTTCTAAATAGGATCAATTTATTTCCAAAATTAGGGATGTCTAGTATGTTTATTTATATATTTAGAATTTTTCTTACAGAAATTCCTTACAGCAAACAGCGCAGACCCTGATTAGACGCCGCATCATGCGGCGTCTCATCTCGGTCTACGCTGTTTGTCAAGGCCTTTTTCTAGACGCTAGGCATTAATGGGTAAATATCAATTTTCTTTACATACGAACGGATGGATCATTGCTCGTTAAAACACTTGGATCTCAATTTACTTATCACCTCACATCAATTGTTCCTATATAGCTACCACACTCATGCTACATCTAGTGCACATCAATCATCGTTACAGCTTCTTGGAGGAATCTACACTTACTTCTTGAGCAGGCGTCATTCGTGTTGTCGTGGTAACTTTCTTCTGGACATGCGCACTTAGATACAGAACACATGGCTAGTAAAGTTGCGCACTGGTCGCTCTCAGAACAGGATCCATTGAACGCTATTCCTGACAAACGAAACATTTGTCTTTTTAAGCATTTAACTTAATAATTTGTTGATTTGCATGTTAATGTGGTTTAACACTACCTGTTTGGTACACGGTGTTTGAGTACAAATACTGTGCAGCATGATTCTTTTTCGGAATGTTTCCATAACTTTGATACATTAATTTGAAAAAAGGTATAGGTATATTGATATATTTGTTAAGTTTGTGTTCATGTTCCTAAAACAAACTTATACCATTAGATTTTCATTTGAAACATACGTCCGCAACATCTAGAAAAAAATGATTTTTCTTGAAATTTTGTGTATTCAGAAGTTCAATAAATTTTTAATTACATACCAAAGGTGCCATTGATTTCATAATTGAATCAATTAAGTTTTAACAATTGTATAAGATGTCTATACATATCACATACGTTATACCGTATTTATTTTTCATTAAATATTTGTATTTCATATACATGAATTATATTACTACTTGTTTTATCGGCTTGAGTTTGAGATGTGAAAATAAATTACTCGATGTGACTTTATAAAATAAAACACATTGCAATGCTTTTTAAATGAATATGTATCAATATTATCACATTTTAAAGTGAAAGAATATCTGAGGCTGCATGTCAATATCGCGGCAAAACAGTGATCGGTGTGAAACTATGAACGCAAGTTTGAAAGGAAATGTAACATTTCAAAACAATAAAACCAGTCAACTGTGCACAATTTCCTTTAAATACTCGTCGGCTTTGATTACTTTTGGGTATTGGGATTTCATTTTTGTTGATGTCTTTTCGGCCATTACCTGCTATCAAGTCGACCAAGGTCGTTCCTATTTTTTACCGGAAGTACCATTCTTGAGGCCAAGGAAAACAAGCAGTTGTCCATCGGTTCGTGCATACGTGAAACGCGATCGTATTATCACTATGGTAAACTGGACAATAATGCTTCCGTTTCTGTAAAATTGCCATAACAATGAGTTACATGAATACCAGACGATGGCACATGTTTAGTTTAGGCTTATAGCGCGTGTAGTAGCGATAGCTACGATGAGTTGGAAGTTACATCGGAAACATGTTTTCATCTCGTGCTCACGTCAAAAGTGGCTTGAAAGCTACATCCGAAAACAAAATTCGCGTGCTCAAGTGAAAATCTCACAAAAGACCGACCTATTTACAATTCAAATGAATTATTCTTACAGAATAATTTGTTGATAACTTATAATACACTTCTGTATGTATTTAAAATTAGAAGGACAAAGTCACAGTTTTTTTTCCGAAAATAAGTGTTCCCGATACAAAAGAAAAACAATACTATACATATAGTATGAAGTATTAATAAGTTAATTGATGCTTCTAAAATAGTCGCGAACTAATATGCCGTTAATAATTAATTGAAATTCAAAAATTCCAAAACAATTGTCTTTATTTTATGCTAACTGGTATATATTCTCCATTTTATAATAAAAATAAACGTGTATTACTTTGATCAGTTTTCAAGTCCTTTATGTAAATTATTCTTTTTTATATCTCAAAATATCGTGTTTGACATATTATTATTTAGATTTACATATTGCTTGATCATCGGGAAACTTGTAACGTTTATTAATTACAACTTATTTTGTTTCACAATAACGAAACGGTATCTACAGCATATGTTTTTGGTTTAATGCTATTTCGGACTCTAATATACTTTGCTGTTTTGGAATCTATAAACAAGTCCGTTTAATTAATTCCATAGACGCTAAAATATTAAGACCTTTTAAAGAAACAATAATTAATAAAATACAATCGGGACCGTTAAATAAGTCCCTTTAATGTTCTGTATCAGGGAACGTCATGAAAAAAACGCCGTAATATATAATATTCAGCATACTTTCTGTCTGAATCAAAAGCACAAATGTAAGAAGTGATCATTCAAAATTGGAAACAATTTACCGACCTATATGGTTATTGTTTCGTAAACAATTAACTAAGTTTTCAAATAGAACTAACAAACGCATAAGTTAAGCGAAGCATAACATGGTGTTCATAGATTTCAATCAAAATTGAATTAGGAAAATACGATATAAAGCAGACGACATCGAGATAAAGTTGTTGAAAGTATCTAAAATAGTGTTTTAATAGTTGTATGCAATATTTCACATATTGTTATCTTTGTTATCCGATAAGATAATACTTATAAAATCAGTATTTACGTCATTAAAAATTAACGTTTGTATCATTCAAATATCGGTTTACCCTTAATGGGATAAAGTACGAAATGTAGGGGTATTCTTTAAACTACAACCGATTACACTTTATAAAACTTATATCTTACTATAATTAAATATAAATCAACTATCGATCTACATTATTTATCAACTTGTTATTCCACAACGTTATTTCAATATCATGCAATCGATAATTCAACCACAGACCCGGCCAAAGACGATAATTCATAAAAGATGTGAACACTGTTTAAACATTCAGTGTAAACTGTGCATTAAACTTCCTATTACGTAGCGTATATACCCGACTATTTTAAACGGAATGATCCCTATACAAAAGATTCCTAATTTATTCAGACTAGTCTTGATTAAAAAAGTTACCAAACATTTTGTTGGTTCAGTGTTGATCTATACTAACATGTTTATGAGACAACCCCCTGTTCCAGTCAGTGCAAGAGTTTGTGATCAGGAGCTTGTTAGCCTTCCAGCAGGCCCCTCTTGGCAGCCTTCCAGCCCCGTATGCTGACCCCAGCTGCAGAAGGGCTCTTTACAGGGCTCTGTCCGCCTGCGTGACCTCCACACATGCCAGCGTACCGGCCCCAGTCCAGGTTGCACTTGGACTGCACTCGACAGGACTGCGCGATAAACATGCAGCTGTTGGTTGTCTCGTGTATTCCTTTTTTTCCGTTAAAATATTTATTTTGATTTAGATTAATATTTTATTCTCTTTTCCAAGAACATTTTAAGCTCATTTTCTAAATATTTTGTTGTTTAAGATGTAGTTTCTATGATTGTTTGATAATTTCTCACCTTGTTAATAATGCAGTGTTTTTGTTATTACTACTGATATGAACTCAAAGGCAGTCAGACTGTCAAATCTGTCATCCTTTTACAGTGTTTAAATTTGCATTAATTTGTATATATACACACACTTTTCTAAAATATCCTTTTATTTTTTGTTTCCACGAAATTCTTTTTCAGGTATCGTCATATTGCATGGAAGCTATGACGTTGTGTGATGTGTTGATCCACCCTAGAGTTCCCTGCCTAAAAGGGCCAGTTCTGTGTGAGAACTTGATTCATATCTCCCGTCAACTCGACCAGGAACCAACTGTGTCTAAGGTGATCAAAAAATCTGGTAATCTATCTGTCCCCACTATGGAAACAAGGAATGGGCTTTCTGGTGCTAGTTCTTAATTTGCCAGAAATGAGGGAGCGATTGCAGTAAGAACTGCTTGTAATATCGTAAATGAGAAAGGGGATTATCAGAACGAAGGGACAGCAAATAAGGAAGGAAAGAGAAAAAGAGAAGGGGAAGAAAATGAAAGTACCAAGAAGATACATACAGAGAATAAGATAAATGAAGAAACAAGCGAGTCTGATAGTGATGCTAGTGACAACCATGAAGAGGATGACGGTGAAAGAAATTCACATGACAATCATGGCATAAATATAACAGTTGAAAAGGATACCATGGTCGTTGCTAATAAAGCCCATACAAACACAATGAGTGATGAAGATGATGAGATGGTGAACAATGCTATAAATATTAAGCAACAAGGCCGTAGCGAGGAACAAACAGCACCAACCCCTGAGGTTTAGTTAATTCTTGCAAGTTTTTGTGTTGTTTGTGTTTTTTGCTTGAAAATGTTTGGTATTCTTAGAAATTGAAAATCATAAACAAACCCAATGTTTAATAGATATATATGAATATCAATTGACTGCAAAACATATTAAATCAAAGTTAACAAGTATTCCGGTGGTTTGGGTAAAAAACTGTAAATGTAACAATTTCCATATTAGTTAGTAATGATCTAAGTTATTCCATACATATTTATTACTCAGTTTTTAAAATAACATAATAGTACAATCTAATTTAACAAAGTGTTTCTTGGCTATTCATTAAGTTCATTTGGCATTTCGGGAATATGCTTCTAAAGACAAAATGCTTAGAAGAATGTTTTCTAGAAACACTTTCTAAATCTTTTCAGGCAAAGGAGAAAGTTTCAGACATAATGTCTACTTTTGTTAATGATGGACCAGACTCGGATTAAGCTATTTGCGACAATATTTCTGCAATTTAATGAACAATCATTTCGAGAAATAAATAGAAAACTAACAAACATCAACAACAACAGCCGATGTTAATATCTGTAAAAAAAGACTAAGATATTTGAAACTTATTAGATATAAGATTATACATGTATTTTTAAGCAGCCAGCTGAAGTATAACTTGAAATGAAATGTGTTTTGTTTATTGTTTACTCTCTATTTCATGCTCAATGTTTGTCATCAAGGTATAAGGCATGTATAACAAATATACTAGGTTTGCTTCCTTAATTGATCCTGTTTATCCGAGAATTGCATGCGCTAAGAAACCCAACACAAAGCCAGTTATTTGTTGCATATAATGATGTACAAGACGGATCGACTTGCCCACTACTAATAAAAATATCAAAATGATATACCCGGTAATCGTTGTTTTCTCTTGGGGACGATCAGTGCGTGGCTTGACAATAAGGTGCAGGGGCCTTTAAAAACATGTTTGTATATTTCCCTGTATAGTGTAGTTAAACGTCCAACGAAACCGAAACCTTCTTTTCGAATATATCACAATATAGACAATTAAATAGACATAATATAGACAGCACAATTCAATGTTGAAGCAATAACCATCACCACATTTGTATTTATATTCATGAAATTGAGAAATTGACACTAAAAACACGATAATAAGGCCACTACTAATAAAACTGACAAAACAAATATAGTCGATTGCATGTAGAATTATTTTGCAAAATATATGACGGAATTGAATGTTCAAACTATTTGGTTACTCAAAAAGAATCAAGACTCTCAAACGGTAAAAAAAAGAAATAAAACACCATAATAGATTGCCACGTAAGCTTCTGGCCTACACTAAAATAAGTGTACAGTAACGAAGAATATTACACTATTTTGTTGAACCAGCAACTAAAATGTCCGCCCTTTTCAACATATTAAATACGTGTAAATAGTCCGTCGTACCACATTTCTAGTATATTTTTGATGCTATGAGGACAACTTAAAATAATGTTTAGTTTAAAAATACAGTTGTATTAACAGACGATTTTAGTAATTATATTTTTGTACCCATTCTCATGTACACAATATTTGGAAGTGCGGACATGTTGTATTCTGCTGTGAAATAAACGTTGGTATATGCTGCGTTGAATGTTAGAAAACACGGCTCTCCGTTTTCGGCGATTTGTTTGTTTTATTTTATTTGTGCATACATGTCAAGCAATTTACAATTCAATGCAATCAAGGCAATAAGTAACGTATAGATTGCATTATTATCATATTCAGAAACATGCATTACATGAATGGTGCCATTTATCACAGATCCAAATAAGATTACGACATGATGTATACACAGGATAACCCGTAAAGCTTAGACATGTAAACATGAAAAAGCTTATTTCCAACGGGGTCCCTGGATTTAGTCGAACAGATCTTATACGTGACTATAAATATATTGTTTTTCAGTTCTTAATATATAATCGACATGATCCTACACATGATTTCTTCTACGAATTAAGTGAATCTTTCAAAAGTTGACATGATAATACACTGACACGAATAAAAAACATAAAAATAATGAATTACATAAAAATAAAACAAATCTAAAAGTAAAATACATGGAATTCTCGTCTACCTTCATATCATTTAATAGATGTGTCTTAACAAGTTTCTTAAAAGTAAATTTCGATTCGATGGACTTTATATTATCGGGTAATGCATTCCAATCCGTAATACCATTGTAGTAAAATGAAGAACTAGTAAAGCCATCAACTTGAGGTACATAAAAATTAAATCGGGATCTATTCCCATACTGATGGACATCTGTACATTTGACAAAATTGTCTTTCATATAGCTTGGACATTTATTGTAGAAAATCTTATGGATGTGGTTAAGCCGAAGTTGCTTGCATCTTTGTTCAACGTTCAATAAACCAAGTTCTTCAAAATGCGATACAACAAGTGATGTCCTACAATGGGAATTGTTAATAAAACGAACCATTTTATTTTGGACTATTTGTAACTTGTGCTTAAGCTGTTTCGTGAGTCCACAATACCACGAAGAGGATACATAATCTAAATGACATTGTATTAAAGAATTACATAAGCTTTTTCTAAGACTTTTATTTAAAAAATCACGTTGTCTATATAAAAATTTAAGTCTAGAGTTAACCTTCTTGACGATATTATTTACAATAGAAGTACCGGACAAATCAGCATCTAGAATAGAACCAAGATATTTTACATACGTCTGAGATTTTATAACATGATCATTACATTGCATATGAAAATTGTCCACCTTGGTGAGTTTACGTTTCGAACCAAAAAGAATACATTCTGTTTTGCCTAGATGGAGGGATAGCTTATTGTCAATTAACCATTTACTACAGGACTCGAGTTCTTTGCCTAAAACTTGACTGATGGTACTTGGATCTTTATGTGAATACAAAATAGCACTGTCATCAGCATAGAGTATTAATTTACAGTTGGATGATATACTTGTTTTCATATCATTAACGTAGGTCAAGAACAAAAGAGGACCCAGTATACTCCCTTGGGGAACACCACACACTACTGATTTGAAATCCGATTTAGCGGCATTAACATGTACAGACTGCGTCCTATCAGCTAGGTACGAGCGAAACCACTCCACAGACTCCACTCCCATCGCACGAAGCTTCCGACACAGAATGTCATGATCTACAGTGTCGAATGCCTTCTGTAGATCTAACATAATCATACCAGTAAACAAGCCATTAGAGGTTTGTCCACGTATATGATCAGACAGGTGAATAAGACAGGACAGGCGATTGCCCCACTTCCCAAAGACATATGACGAAACAACGTGTCGTTCTGTAATTGTACTTCCAGTACAAGTGTTCTGTTCGACCAACCTGTTTCTACGACGCACATTTAATTGTTCCCGAGGTAGGGCACAATGATACATTGTGACTTATTTATGGTTAATCCAACAGCAACATAGGATTTATATTTATGCGTTCTTTCTACAAGCGAGCGAGTTTGAGTTTAAAGTTGTCAAACATGACATGTAAAGAGCCACTTCACGTAAAAAATGTAAACCTTATTCGAGTCAATCACAGTTATATCCCCTTGCTGTATCAGTGGGTCTCCGATCGCTGGTAAGACTGCCACGCAGATGTAAAGTACAACGTCATCACACGTTACGTTGTCAAATTGAATGGACAAAACGAAGTCGTCATTGTCTGACGCCGCTGTTACCGACATTCCGCGAACGTGTTGTTGACAAAGTTCTGTGAGTTGGACGACATGGTCAAGAGACTATTATAGAAATTGAAGCATTACCTTTTACCAGTAAGCGTATTCACTCACGGTGCATACCACGTCGGCCAATAGGTAGATTTCAGTATATTTTCGTTTGATGTGGAAACTGAGCTTGTACGGAAAAAATGGATCTTGATCGCTATGTAATTAAAAAAAAATATAGGGAGAGAAAATAAATAAACCGTTATATAAGATTATTTTAATAAAGTCTATTACTCTGGAACATCGTACTTTGTATGCACAAACTGTAGTCGTCCTAACGTTTTCTTATCGTATCTTTGGTTTATATGAACCAAACGAAACATTAAGCAAACAAGGGATGTGTTTGTCAGAAACACAAAGCCCCCTATTGCGCGGGTACGAAGCCATATCTTTGACCTTGAGGGATGACCTTGACCTTTTACCACTCAAAATGTGCAGCTCCATGAGATACACATGCATGCCAAATATCAAGTTGTTATCTTCAATAATGCAAAAGTTATTGCAAAACTTTAACAAAGGTTAAAGTTTTGGGACACACAATGAATGACAGACAGACAGGCCAAAAACAATATGCCCCCGATCTTTCGATCCGGGGGCATAAAAAATGTACCCGTTCATAACTTTACCGGTATATGACAACCATTCTCCTTCATTTTCAATATCACGGACGTGTTTTTAACAAATAATTTAGCAGTTTACCTATAACTTCACATTTAGGACCCCCACGCCACTCTCCAACCGCATCCCAACGAGGAAGGTATCTGAACCTGGCCGCCATGTCACACCTGGTAGACATGACACGTTACGAACGGAACCTTAAAGGTTTTTGACTGGCTTCAAAGTTTATAATGCGTCGTCTGGTGTTACGGTTTCGCTGCAATTTACCATTAAAGTTGTCATTATAATGCTAAATGCTGCCGCTGTAGTTCTACCTAAATCACTGGATACTGCTGTAGGTGTTATCACCATTGTACTAGATTCGGCAATATGCGTTGCTATAATTTCGTTCAATTTGGAAGTTTGAGCTGTTAGTATGGTACTGTACTCTGTCGTGACATTTGTCACTGTAGTAATGGATTCTGCAGCAACAGTTGTCGTTGCATAACTGGATACAACAGCTGGAGTTGTTACTAAGGCACTGGATACTGCAGTAGGAGTTATCGCTATAGTACTGGATTCGGCAGTAGGCGTTGTTACTATTGCACTAAATTCGAAAATTTGAGTTCGCATTATGGTACTGGACTCTGCAGTAGCAGTTGTTACTATAACTGGATTCTGCTGAAAGAGATGTTATAATATTATTGTTGTTTGATGTAGGTTTATTCACTATAGTACTGGATACTGCAGTAGGAGGTATCGCTATAGTACTGGATTCGGCAGTGGGCAATGCTACTTTTTTACACTGAAATCGGAAGTTTGAGGTATCATTATGGTACTGGACTCTTCAGCAGCAATTATCACTTTAGTACTTGTTTTAAAAGTTTAAGTTGTCACAATAGCACTGGATTCTGCAGTGGAAGTTGTTACAATAGGACTAGACCCATCAGATGTAGTATTCACTATAGTACTTGATTCTGCGGTAGCATTTGTTACAATATCGTTGTAGTTTGTTTAAAGTGCTGTCAATATAGTACGGTATGTAGCAATAGTCACTAAAGAACCGTTTTCAGCTGTAGGAGTAGTCACTAAAGTAATTGATTTGGCAGTTTTAGTTGTTGCAAAATATTCTGCTGTAGGAGTTGCTACACTAGCACTGTAGTTAGATTAAGGTGCTGTCAATAAATTACTGGATTCAACAGTTGAAGTTGTTACAATAGCACTTGACTCAGAAGTATCACTAGTCACTATTGTGCTGGATTCTGCTGTAGGAGTTGTTTAAATAGCACTGTTATTTTATTTAGATGTTGTCAATATAGTACTGGATGTAGCAGTTGTCACTATAGTACTGGATTCTGCAATAGCAGTAGTCATCATAGTAATTGACTCAGCAGTTGTAGTTGTCTCTACTATACTGGATTCTAGTCGAAGAATTTATTAATTTATTTTGCAGTAAGAGTGTCCATAACAGCACTATGCGCTAATAGTTGTAACTATACGATTGGATTCTGCAGTAGAAATTGATGAAGATACCACAAGGTGTTGAATTTTGCAGAATGAATTAAACTGGATTCAGAAGTGGGAGTGGGCACTATAGTTCAAGATTTAGAAGTTGGACTTTTCAATATGGAACTGGATTTAGCAGTTAGACCTGTCGCTATTGTACTGGCTTCTGCAGTAAGGCCTTTCACTATTGTACTGGATTTTTGAAATTGGACTTGTCACTATGTCTCTATTTTACTGGATTGAGAAGTTGGACTCGTCGCTGTTGAACAGGAATCTTCAGTTGGACTTGTCACTAGTGTCACAATTGTACTAGATTCTGCAGTTTGACCTGTCACTATTGTACTGGATTCATCAGTTGGACTTGTTATTATTGCACTGGATTCAGTAGTTTGACCTGTCACTGTCGTACTGGATTCACCAGTTTGACATGTCACTATTGTACTGGATTCATCAGTTTGATATGTCAGTATTGTACTGGATTCAGCAGTTTGACCTGTCACTGTTGTCACTATTGTACTTGTTTCAACAGTTTAACTTGTCACTATTGTACTGAATTCAGCAGTTTACCTTGTCACTATTGTACTGGATTCAGCAGTTGGACTTGTAACTATTGTCACTGTTGTACTGGATTCAGCAGTTGGACTTTTCACTATTATGTTGGATTTAGCAATTGGACTTTTTGTGGTGGTACTAGATTCTACAAAGTTTCCATTAAAGCACTGGAGTCTAGATGATGTCACTATAAAGCCAGAGTCAACACTTTGAGTTGTCACTACACGTATAGTATCGTTTAAAATTTATCAACCTATATATACAATTGTAGCTTAATATCATCTGCAAACGTTGGCCATACAAAACTTAGCATCATTTCTACCGTTTAAGAATAACACACTGACATATCGGACGAAATCGTAGTTTGTAAGCACGCATTTACACGAAGGGTATGGTGAGATCGGAGTGCGGGTTTTTGTCTTACCTAGCGAAAACTGTCGATTTCGTCCGATTTTTCACTGTGTTATTCTTAAATGGTTGAAATGAGGCAAAAAGGTTTATTGCCAACGTTTGCAGATGTTATTTAGCTACAATTTTATATATAAGTTTATAGCTTTTAAACGATAATGACTTTGTAATTTGAACTTTTGTTGAATGTGTGACATTCTGCCTATTTGGCATGTTCAACCCCTTGTCAATATATTATACATCATATACGATTTTTTGTGCCGGATCCCTATGCTTGTCGGTATGTCGTTATGTTTGTTAAGTAGTTTTCCGGGCGATACATTGATGCTACATGAATGATCTTGTGATGTCCAAAATATACTTTGGTTCGCATGTGTAGCATTTAATGGCACTGGCCATGTGTACTCAATGCCTTTTAATAGCCCGCATTGAAAATTTGCACGCGCTCTGTATCTAGTTTACATTTATCTCAGTATTACAACGCACTGAATATCTGATTATAACTCGGAATTCCACACATTAAGTTTAAATTTCAACACGCACGTTACTAAAAATAAATGCAGTGATTATGAAAAAAGACGGAGTGTAGTAGTATATTTTAACACAAAACTATTGTCAAGTAACTCGCAGTTAATGTTATTTTGTGCTGCTCTCGAACGTAAATTGTACTTGAATTATTTGAATATAATTCATAACTAAATTGTCGGTAAAGAAAATCATTGTTTAAAGTTTCAAACAATACAGAGAAAATACAATGCTCAACTATTACCTCTTGCCTTTGCCAATGCTTCAAAAATCTGAATATGTTCGAAAAGGTAAGACACTTATTTTCCTCATATGTTTGTTAAAACTTTGGAAGAGTTGTCCCAGCCTTTCCGATCTTAGTTATAATACTGTATGTGCAACAATTAAAACAGTACTAATCTCTTTTATAAAAGGTGCAGTTGAAATTAGGGAAGGTCTCTGTTGTATTGTCACCAAGTTGAAGGTTGGTGTGTTGGTGTGTTTAAACTGCATATTGGCATTGTATCTGTACGAATTATCCATAACATATCAATGTTAATTGATTCTAACTGTTAGATAAGTACATCAAAGAGTGAATTTACGTTTCCGATCGTTTACCCGAATTTGTTAATTGGGTAGAATCAAAACTATGTGCTACTAGTATATGTAAAAAAATACTAGATTACCACAAACTATTGAGTTGCAAACAAGTAAGTTTCAAAAACGTCCCGATGGAAATGGTATTACATTAACATGTTTAAACGATGGAATATTATATGCCACGTTAAATTGTGTACTCTTGTTTGAATCTGTGTTCAATTATCATTAAATATCTATTCACTCTTACTACTAGCGGATTGGTCGGTTGCTTTGTCGTGGAAGCGGTCTGTTTCACACTGGAACACTGTTTACACAGCAAAATTGTTTACACATTGCAAGTCTTGTTAGACACAGTTGCATGTTATAGTCTTAAAACGACGTTAGTTCGTTTAAATATATTTACATAGCTCGAATGCATCGAACGCATAGAGCGTATGAGGCACATTCGAGTATCAGTTTTATGTTGGCGTGCGATCTATAAAATTCTTGGCGTGTAATTTTATCTCCTACCTTTATCAAAAGTACCATTGTTGGCGGCTACAAAAAAAACGATGATGGGGACAAAGACAGCCACTATTTCGAGCAGAGGGAAGCAAATCAGGTCTGCGATATGCTGCCGACACCGACAGACTTTCCAATCAATGTCGTTGGAGGTCGTGAATAGTTGTTTTAGAGGAGCTTTTTAGATCCAATGTTTACATTTATCAATATAAAACATTTAATGAAAAACTTCAAAACATTACAAAATCTTTGAAAAGGCCCCTTTAATAATTATATCATAACAATGTGTTAATAATGTACACTTATAGCTTATTCCCCTTTAACCCTTATATACAGTGTGAGCGACATATTTATTGGATTGTGTTTAATATGAAGATATGCGTTGAATGTTTAAGTTTGCATCAATACATAGTTAAGATTAGTTTTTATCAAATGTCCCAATTTTGTAAATATTTGAACTAATCCAAATCAAATAAAGGTCAACTTAATTTATACTGAACATTGAAATGCGAAAAATTGCATGTTCTGCCACACTTCCTGATCGTCGTGTACATTTTATCAGGAAGTCTTCCTCTTAATTATAATACACGTCTGTATGTATTTATATATAGAAGGACAAAGTCACGGTCTATGCATTTTCTTAAAATATAGTTTCCGATTCAAAAGAAAAACAATACTTTACAAAAAAGTATGTAGTATTAATAAGTAAATTGATGCTTCTTAAATAGTGGCGAAATAATATAACGTTAATAATAAATTCAAATTCAAAAAAAGCAACACAATTGCCTTTATTTTATGCTAACTAGTTTATATTCCCCATTTTATAATCGCAATTTACGTGAATGAGTTTGATCAGTATTCAAGTTATTTTTGTTAACTCTTTTTTTTTAATTAAATCTCAAAAGTTGTGCGATTGTGTTTGACCTTCAATATTATTTAAAATTACATATTACTTGATCTACGGGAGGCTTGAAACGTAACGTTTTTAAGTTTATTAACTTGAACTCATTATTTCACATAAACGAAACGGTATGTACAGCATGTTGTTGTTGTTGTTGTTTTATGTGTTTAATGCTATGTCGGACTCTTATGTAATTTGCTGTTTTGAATCTGTATAAAAGTCCGTTTAATTAGTTCCATAGACGCTAAAATATTAAGACCTTTTAAAAAAAAATTAATAAAATTAAATCGGAATTGTTGAATAAGTCCCTTTAATGTTCTTTATCAGGGAACGCCGAAAAATATAATATTAAGTCTACTTTCTGTTCTGCAATTTACGTGAATGAGTTTGATCAGTTTTCAAGTTATTTTTGTTAACTCTTCTGTTTTTAATTAAATCTCAAAAGCTGTGCGATTGTGTTTGGCCTTCAATATTATTTAAAATTACATATTACTTGATCTACGGGAGGCTTGAAACGTAACGTTTTTAAGTTTATTAACTTGAACGCATCATTTCACATAAACGAAACGGTATGTACAGCATGTTGTTGTTGTTGTTGTTGTTTTATGTGTTTAATGCTATGTCGGACTCTTATGTAATTTGCTGTTTTGAATCTGTATAAAAGTCCGTTTAATTAGTTCCATAGACCCTAAAATATTAAGACCTTTTAAAAAAATAATAATTAATAAAAATAAATCGGAATTGTTAAATAAGTCCCTTTAATGTCCTTTATCAGGGAACGCCGAAAAATATAATATTAAGTCTACTTTTTGTCTGGTTCAAAAGCACTATTGTCAGACATGAAACAACCGATCTATATGGTAAATGTTTCGTATCAATTTACTAACTCTTCAAATAGAACTAAGAAACGCCTAAGATAAGCGAAGCATAACATGGTTTGCTTAGATTTTAATCAAAATTGAAATAATTTATTAGTTTAGGCAAATACCCTTAAGAATGAATCTCAAATGAGTGACAATGTCTTTAAACGGCTGGCTTTAGTCATCACGAAAGTAACATTTTAAACAAACATTGGAAATGATAACACTTTACATCAAGGTATGCATAATCTTCTACTACATGTACTACTTTTATGATTATACTTATAATAACAGGTCTATTTGTAGTTATGTTATGCACCGCTTGTCGTGCAAGAAATGTTATTATGACCAACGATATCTTGGGACAGGACAACGTATTGCAGAATCAATGGAATTATATTTTAGAAAAAATCGCAGACTTGACCGTTACATGCAAAAATTAAGATCTGCATACTATCTCATTTACAGTTTTTTTTATGAGAGATCAATTATTGCCAATCAGAAAACACAGTTTGAGACTGCTTGAATACTTAAAGATATTCTCGTAAGTTAAATGAGCTATTGTTATCGCATATAAATCATCATAATATATCATATCATAAAATGACAAGAACAAACAGCCGATTAGAACTGATAACTCACAAATAAAAAGAAACTCGATCATTGTCAATTTATTTTTATTTTTGCATGTTATTATCCATTTTGTTGTACGCTAATATTAAGTTAGATGCCTATAGCTAACACAACATTCGTTTATTTAAATATGCGTATTTTACAGCACCAAATGATAGTGTGTTATCTATGTCGATGATTCAACGACGGTTGTATGAGGAGCGGTGGTTGTAAAATCAGCGGCGGTTGTAGGAGCAGCGGTGGTTGTAGGAGAAGCGGTGGTTATAGGAACATCGGTAGTTGTAGGAGCAGCGGTGGTTGTAGGAGAAGCGGTGGTTGTAGGAGCAGCGGTGGTTGTAGGAGACTCGGTGGTTGTATGAGCAGTGGTGGTTGTAGGAAAATCTGTTGTTGTAGGAGCATCAGAAGTTTTAGGAGCATCGGTTGTTATAGGAGCAGCCGTAGTTGTAGGAGTAGCGGTTGTTGAAGGAGCGTCGGAAGTTGTAGGAGCAGCGGTGGTTGTAGGAGCATCGGTTGTTGTAGGAGAAGCGGTGGTTGTAGGAGCAGCGGTGGTTGTAGGAGCGTCCGTAGTTGTAGGAGAAGCGGTGGTTGTAGGAGCATCGGTGGTTGTAGGAGCAGCCGTAGTTGTAGGAGCAGCGGTTGTTGTAGGAGCGTCCGTAGTTGTAGGAGAAGCGGTGGTTGTAGGAGCAGCGGTGGTCGTAGGAGAAGCGGTGGTTGTAGGAGCATCGGTAGTTGTAGGAGCAGCGATTGTTGTATGAGCATCGGTGGTTGAAGGAGCATCGGTTGTTGTAAGAGAGGCGGTGATTGTAGGAGCAGCGGTGGTTGTAGGAGCATCGGTGGTTGTAGGAGCAGCCGTAGTTGTAGAAGCAGCCGTAGTAGTAGGAGCAGCCGTAGTTGTAGGAGCAGTGGTTGTTGTAGGAGCGTCGGAAGTTGTAGGAGCAGCGGTGGTTGTAGGAGCATCGGTTGTTGTAGGAGAAGCGGTGGTTGTAGGAGCAGCGGTGGTTGTAGGAGCGTCCGTAGTTGTAGGAGAAGCGGTGGTTGTAGGAGCATCGGTGGCTGTAGGAGCAGCCGTAGTTGTAGGAGCAGCGGTTGTTGTAGGAGCGTCCGTAGTTGTAGGAGAAGCGGTGGTTGTAGGAGCATCGGTGGTGGTAGGAGCATCGGAAGTTGTAGGAGCAGCGGTTGTTGTAGGAGAAGCGGTGGTTGTAGTAGCATCGGTAGTTGAAGGAGCAGCCGTAGTTGTAGGAGAAGCGGTGGTTGTAGGAGCATCGGTTGTTGTAGGAGCAGCGGTGGTTGTAGGAGAACCGGTAGTTGTAGGAGCAGCGGTTGTTGTAGGAGCAGCGGTGGTTGTAGGAGCAGCGGTGGTTGTTGGAGCAGCGGTTGTTGTAGGAGCAGCGGTGGTTGTAGTAGCATCGGTTGTTGTTGGATCAGCCGTAGTTGTAGGAGAGGCAGTGGTTGCAACAACAGTAGTTTGAGTAGCAGCGGTGGTTGTATCCGCAGCAGTTGTTGTAGGAGCATCGGTAGATGTAGGGGAAGCAGAGACTGTAGTTGTAGCAGTAGAGGTGGCTGTAGCAGTGGCGGTGGTTGTAGGATCAGCGTTGGTTGTAGTATCAGCGTTGATTGTAGTATCAGCGGTAGTTGTAAGAGCAGCGTTTGTTGTAGAAGCAGTGGTTGTAGCTGCAGTACTGGTTGTAGGAGCAGTGGTAGTTGAAGCAGCAGCATTGGTTGTAGTAGCAGCGGTATTTGTATCAGTAGCGGCGGTTGTTGCTGCAGTGGTGGTTGTAGCCTCAGTGGTGGTTGTAGGAGCAGTGGTGGTTGTAGCCGCAGTGGTGGTTGTAGGCGCAGTGGTGGTTGTAGCCGCAGTGGTGGTTGTAGGCGCAGTGGTGGTTGTAGCCGCAGTGGTGGTTGTAGGAGCAGTGGTGGTTGTAGGAGCAGTGGTGGTTGTAGCCGCAGTGGTGGTTGTAGGCGCAGTGGTGGTTGTAGGCGCAGTGGTGGTTGTAGGAGCAGTGGTGGTTGTAGCCGCAGTGGTGGTTGTAGGAGCAGTGGTGGTGGTAGCAGCAGCGGTTGTTGTTTCCGCATGAATGGTTGTAGAAGCAGCGGTGGTTGTGGCAGAAGTGGCTGTAGCAGCAGCAGTGGTTGT
The DNA here is from genome assembly GCF_020536995.1 of Dreissena polymorpha. Lineage (NCBI taxonomy): Eukaryota > Metazoa > Mollusca > Bivalvia > Myida > Dreissenidae > Dreissena > Dreissena polymorpha. The sequence goes on from NC_068360.1 coordinate 63,665,115, forward strand.
AGCATCAGAAGTGGTGTTTGCAGCAGAGGTTATAGCAGCAGCGGTGGTTGTAGCAGTAACTGTATTTTAAAGATAATGATTATAACAAAATCTTATGGAAAGTGATATCTAAGTTAATTTAAAGTTAAATAATGTACACAAATAATATTTACTATTTGTCTATAATATGCATATTATTCACTGGGATAACGGGTTGAAATGAGCGCACAAAATAAGTTTTACTGCACGTATACTGATTTAAAACTAAACATGCTCAGGTCTACACAATTTTTCCAAAGATGTTGCTTTTCAAATGGCGTGCGTCCTTATTCGAATTCTGTGATGGGTTATAGTGTAGCTTTTTTGTTTGACGCAACATGTGCATGGGAAGCTTCCACTAAACAATTGAAAAATCACCATCGTGTATATTGTACGAAAGTTACCATGTTCAGTATGTTAACGATTTTAATAAATTTGTAAATTTCTGATCCAATTGATTGTTCGATGAACAAACGTTTCACCTCAAATGCATATGTTTGCATACGTATTGCACATTGAATGTGTGAGAAAACATGACTTATAGCAAAATTTCAGAGGTATTGTAACGTGGCTATGTAATAAAACGGTAATTGAAGATTGCAAAACACAGAACAAACAACATAATTGTAAATACAACAGAGCAATCAACTGTAATACCGTGTTGTTAATTACAAATCGTCAATTATTTGAATAAGTATTGAGCAAAATAAGATTGGCAGCATATAAAAAGGTCACGTTTTTTTTAGTGTAAACTTTTTTTTTTAGCTCTTTTGCATCAAACGCCAACGGCTTATTGAAACGCTCTCGAGTCCGTTTCATGGGAAGAACCAGTGCTTGGCGTCAACGATGAAGATCTAAAGAACGCTCCCACAGTGGGGATCGAACCCGTAACCGCGGCTACCATTACTTAAGTGTAACCTTTTTATTGCATTTATAAGGAAACAAGAATTCCATTGCTCAATGATATGTTTGTTTCCTTCAATTCCATACAAGTTCGAGCGATTCTTGGACTTTTCCCGAGTGCAACACAAAACACTGCATTCGTATACATATAAATCTTTAAACACTTATTGAAGGAGGTCAAAAGCTTGTAGCGTAACAAGTTAAATATTATATTAATTTAAAATATTAGTATACAAAATATTATACAGAAATTCAATTTTATTAATGGGTCACGACATTGTCAAAAATCCCTACTATAAGCAATATCTTACATACAAAGAGCCAAGCTAATTAATGAATGAACGGATACATGCTTCAGAACGATATCAGATGACCGATACAGATGGTAATTATATTTAAAAAAAAAACATCAAACTATATGAGACGAACAACAAAAAAATTACTCGTTGCTTATCTCGATAATTGCACGTCTCGGGTATGCAGCCGGCAGATTGAATGTTGTATGATTTCATGTAAATAGCGGACTTCCTTGTTTGTCTTGAGTATCTAGTTTTGCACAAGATCCCGTCGGAAATTGACACGTCAATATTGGGTGTTCCAATCTATATTAATACACTGTTCTTCAGTAGACGGTAGAAAGAGATTCGCGTACAAGGCCGGACATAACGGTCACACGATTTGTTATTGTCATGGGGCCAAAAGGCTATAACATTTAACTTGTAGTTTAGAATGTTTTTCAAACACGGAAAACGTTGTTGGAATTTAATCAATAGAAATAAATCGATATGAACACTGAAAAGGACTTGTGTATGTGTGTTGATTTTTTAAGACTATGTCACAACAAATTGAAGAAAACACATTATGAAATACTCGTGATTATTACTCACTGTTTGGAGTTTCATTTTCCTTTAGTTGTGTCCGTGACGTCACTTTGACTTCGGCGATCTCGAACTGTCCTATTGTCCCGGCTGTTCCGTTCTGTATTCCGATATATTCTGCCAGCTGCTCGTTGCTGAGGTTACTTGAGCGTATTATCACTATAATGAAGTTGATTATTATGCTGCCATTCCTGAAAATAACAACAACAACAACTAATCACATACTTCTTATATCCATTAGGAAAGCGCTGATTTGAGTGTAAAACAGACATTGTAAAGGAACAAAATGTACAATACTGTTTTTCTTTAATAATGTTTATAAACGACTAAATATATATGTGAAATATATCTCCAGCATATATGTTAATGGTTAAAAATTGACAATTGTACGCAACTTAACTGAAAACTCACAAAGTCGTAACTTCTATGTATTTATCTTCTTTCCTATATGTTTTTTTTTCTTGTACAGCATTTAAGTTAAGTTGATATTTATTGAAATTTGATAAAAGTTTATACACTCAATGCAATATGCACGTCATGTTTACAATACACATCTATATACTATAATTAAACACGAAACAAACGACATATCCCTCACATTGATTAATACATAGCGAGTCTAATAGATCGCTTCCATGCTCAGATGCTTATTATGCTACAATATGCCTCCTTAACTGCCGTGCTATATAAATATTTATTCGTGGCTTAATGCGTAATGTAGATATTTTATTATATTATTTCCATAGTTTCGTACGAATTCGAATATTGTGCATACAAATGTATAGCAGGCTTGTCACATTGGCATCGCGTTGTTATTAATTTGCCAACAACGATACGTTTGTCGAATATGCAGAGCACACCGCGTGTACAATTTACAATACTGAATAACTTACTCTATGCTGGTAACATTACATCTTTCGAACACAGCAGCTGTTGAGTTCTTGCAATTCGTCTCAACCTACAAATCGGTCTAATACGATACGAATCTGATACACATGCAATAGTATGTGAGGTACATTAATCATGTCATTACCATTTAATGTTCATATGAAATAAAGCAAAAATGAGATGGTAGAGTGCGGAGAAACCAAGATCACGAGTTCGATTCCCGGCCCGGCCGCAAAACCTGTGTGATATTTGCCCTGAGGGTGATTTTTACGGTCATTAACCTCTACATCTGAGTTAAGTATGTTCACTAAGTACTGGTTAATCAGCGTACCCAGAAAAAAGCGTGAGTGAACGCCGTTATATGACTGTAAAACTGTGAAAACTGCGATAAATCCGAAGTAACAAACATAAACAACAAAAATTAAAAATTAAAATGAAAGACACCCAATGCCAATCTGAGTGGGCACTGAAAATCAAAAGAAAATGGAACTCTTTTATGTGAGTATATATACATATACATTATTGAAATATTTAACAAATAGTATATTTCTAAGATTTATTTTCAATCTTATGATGCTGTTGTTTTATGTTTATATTTTTCTTTGTATCCATATTTCTTCGAATTCTTTGCTGTTTTTGCCAAATTCATTTTTTTATTCCTTATTGATTGATTGTCATAATTTTCAAATTCTCTTTCTTTGTTATTTCTATATTTTTGCACTTCCCAATTTTTCCACACTCCTGTTTTCTAAGATATGTTGTCGATGTACTAACCTCTTGGCAGAAGCGTTGCGACACGTTACGAAATTCCTCCGATGTATTGTCAGCAAGCTTCGGGTCGAAATTTTCGCTCGTGCTTCTCACACGCATATTGACCTGCTCACGTATAAACTCTGAAACAAAAAAAAGTTATGTAACCGTGTGTTCTTATAACGACGTTAATTAGTTTAATGTTATGTAACCGTGTCTTTTAACGACGTTAGTTAGTTTAATTTTGTGTAACCGTTTGGTCTTTTAACGACGTTTGTTAGTTTAATGTTATGTAACCGTCTGGTCTTATAACGACGTTAGTTAGTTTAAATGAACTTGGGCCATGCTCTCTGAAAAGGGGGTCTAATGCATTGCGTAAAATGTCGTCCTAGATTAGCCCATACAGTACGCACATGCTAATCAGGGACGACACTATCAGCTTTTATGATATTTTCTGTTAAAAGAAATTCTCTTCTAAGCAAAAATCCAATTTCGGCGGAAAGTGCCTTCCCTGATAAGCCTGTGCGGATTGTGCAGGCTAATCTGGGACGAAACTTTACGCATATGCATTAAACCCCCTTTTCACAGAGCATTGTTAATTTATATAAGGTCGAATGCACCGACAGCATTGAGCTTCTGAGACACATTCGAGTATGCGGTTAGTGTTTGCGAGCGATCTATACAAATAATGGCGTGTATTCAAATCTTCTATCTCTACCCATTGTATTATTGTCGGTGGTTGCAGAAGCAGGGATGGTGGTAGCAGCAGCGGTTGTTGTTTCAGCAGGAATGGTTGTAGAAGCAGCGGTGGTTGTGGCAGAAGTGGCTGTAGCTGCAGAAGTGGTTGTAGCATCAGAAGTGGTGGTTGTGGCAGCAGCTGTATTTTAAAGATAATAATTACACAAAAATCGTTATGAAACGTTTTATATATTGTGGTATAAAATATCACAAGTTAATTTGAAGTTAAATAATGTACAGAAAATAAATATATTTTTGTTGTCTTCTAATCTTCAGAATATTTCACTGTGGCAACGGGTTGAAATTATGTGTACAAAATGAGTTTTACTGCATGCATAATTATTCAAAAATAAACATGCTCAGGTCTACAAAATGTGTCAAAATGTGTTGCTGCCTCTTAAATGGCGTGAGTGCTTATTCGGATTGAGTGATGGGTTATACTGTAGTATTATTTTCATTTTGCGAAAACATCTGCATGAGAAGCTCCCACTAAACTTTTTCAAAATCACCATCGTGTATATGTATTATTAGAACGTTACTATTTTCAATCTGTAGGCTTATTTAATAAATGTGTAAGTTTTTCTGATCCAATTAATTGTTCGATGAACAAACGTTTAATCTCAAATGCATATGTTTGCATACGTATTGCACATTGAATGTGTGAGAAAAGCATGACTTATAACAAAATTTTAGAGGAATTGTAACGTGGCTATGTAATAAAACTGTAATTGAAGTTTACAAAACACAGAACACAAATATAACTGTACATACAACAAAGCAATCAACTGTAGTATCGTGTTGTTAATTACAAATCGTCAATTGTTTGAATAAGTATTGAGCAAAATTAGATTGGCAGCATATGAAAAGGTCATTATTTTTTTAGTGTAAACCTTTTTATTTAAGCTCAAGAGCATCGAACGCCAACGGCTTATTGAAACGCTCTCGAGTCCGTTTCATGGATAGACCCAGTGCTTGGTGTCAACGATGAAGATCTAAATAAGGCTTCCACAGTGGGGATCGAACCCATAACCGCGGCAACCATTACTTAAGTGCACTCTTTTTATTGCATTCATTAGGAAACAAGAGTTCCATTGCGAATTTCGTGGTTGCACACATGGTCCCTTTTCAATAAAAACTCACGATTATGTTTGTTTCCTTCAATTCCATACAAGTTCGAGCGATTTTTGGACTTTTCCCGAGTGCAACACAAAACACTGCATCCGTATACATATAAATCTTTAAACACTTATTGAAGGAGGTCGTAAAGAGGTTATGTTTGTCAAAAGCTTGTAGCGTAACAAGTTAAATATTATATTAATTAAAAATATTAGTATACAAAATATTATACAGAAATTCTATTTTTTAATGGGTCACGACATTGTCAAAAATCCTTACTATAAGCAATATCTAACATACAAAGAGCCAAGCTAATCAATGAATGAACGGATACATGCTTCAGAACGATATCAGATGACCGATACAGATGGTAATTATATAAAAAAAAAAACATCAAACTATATGAGACGAACAACAAAAAAATTACTCGTTGCTTATCTCGATAATTGCACGTCTCGGGTATGCAGCCGGCAGAATGAATGTTGTATGATTTCATGTAAATAGCGGACTTCCTTGTTTGTCTTGGGTATCTGGTTTTGCACAAGATCCCGTCGGAAATTGACACGTCAACATTGGGTGTTCCAATCTATATTACTACACTGTTCTCCCGTAGACGGTAGTAAGAGATTCGCGTACAAGGCCGCACATAACGGTCACACGATTTGTTATTGTCATGGGGCCAAAAGACCATTACTTTTAACTTATAGTTTAGAATGTTTTACAAACAAGGAAAACGTTGTTGGAATTTAATCAATAGAAATAAATCGATATGAACACTGAAAAGGACTTGTGTATGTGTGTTGAATTTTTAAGACTATGTCACAACAAATTGAAGAAAACACATTATGAAATACTCGTGATTATTACTCACTGTTTGGAGTTTCATTTTCCTTTAGTTGTGTCCGTGACGTCACTTTGACTTCGGCGATCTCGAACTGTCCTATTGTCCCGGCTGTTCCGTTCTGTATTCCGATATATTCTGCCAGCTGCTCGTTGCTGAGGTTACTTGAGCGTATTATCACTATAATGAAGTTGATTATTATGCTGCCATTCCTGAAAATAACAACAACAACAACTAATCACATACTTCTTATATCCATTAGGAAAGCGCTGATTTGAGTGTAAAACAGACATTGTAAAGGAACAAAATGTACAATACTGTTTTTCTTTAATAATGTTTATAAACGACTAAATATATATGTGAAATATATCTCCAGCATATATGTTTATAATTAAAAATTGACAATTGTACGCAACTTAACTGAAAACTCACAAAGTCGTAACTTCTATGTATTTATCTTCGTTCCTATATGGGTTTTTTTTCTTGTACAGCATTTTAGTTAAGTTTATATTTATTGAAATTTGATAAAAGTTTATACAATCAATGCAATATGCACGTCATGTTTACAATGCACATCTATATATTATAATTAAACACGAAACAAACGACATATCCCTCACATTGATTAATACATAGCGAGTCTAATAGATCGCTTCCATGCTCAGATGCTTATTATGCTACAATATGCCTCCTTAACTGCCGTGCTATATAAATATTTATTCGTGGCTTAATGCGTAATGTAGATATTTTATTATATTATTTCCATAGTTTCGTACGAATTCGAATATTGTGCATACAAATGTATAGCAGGCTTGTCACATTGGCATCGCGTTGTTATTAATTTGCCAACAACGATACGTTTGTCGAATATGCACAGCACACCGCGTGTACAATTTACAATACTGAATAACTTACTCTATGCTGGTAACATTACATCTTTCGAACACAGCAGCTGTTGAGTTCTTGCAATTCGTCTCAACCTACAAATCGGTCTAATACGATACGAATCTGATACACATGCAATAATATGTGAGGTACATTAATCATGTCATTACCATTTAATGTTCAAGTGAAATAAAGCAAAAATGAGATGGTAGAGTGCGGAGAAACCAAGATCACGAGTTCGATTCCCGGCCCGGCCGCAAAACCTGTGTGATATTTGCCCTGAGGGTGATTTTTACGGTCATTAACCTCTACATCTGAGTTAAGTATGTTCACTAAGTACTGGTAAATCAGCGTACCCAGAAAAAAGCTTGAGTGAACGCCGTTATATGACTGTAAAACTGTGAAAACTGCGATAAATCCGAAGTAACAAACATAAACAACAAACATTAAAAATTAAAATGATAGACACCCAATGCCAATCTGAGTGGGCACTGAAAATCAAAAGAAAATGGAACTCTTTTATGTGTGTATATATACATATACTTTATTGAAATATTTAACAAATAGTATATTTCTAAGATTTATTTTCAATCTCATGTTGCTGTTGTTTTATGTTTATATTTTTCTTTGTATCCATATTTCTTCGAATTCTTTGCTGTTTTGCCAAATTCATTTTTTTATTCCTTATTGATTGATTGTCATAATTTTCAAATTCTCTTTCTTTGTTATTTCTATATTTTTGCACTTCCCAATTTTTCCACACTCCTGTTTTCTAAGATATGTTGTCGATGTACTAACCTCTTGGCAGAAGCGTTGCGACACGTTACGAAATTCCTCCGATGTATTGTCAGCAAGCTTCGGGTCGAAATTTTCGCTCGTGCTTCTCACACGCATATTGACCTGCTCACGTATAAACTCTGAAACAAAAAAAAGTTATGTAACCGTCTGTTCTTATAACGACGTTAATTAGTTTAATGTTATGTAACCGTGTCTTTTAACGACGTTAGTTAGTTTAATTTTGTGTAACCGTTTGGTCTTTTAACGACGTTTGTTAGTTTAATGTTATGTAACCGTCTGGTCTTATAACGACGTTAGTTAGTTTAAATGATCTTGGGCCATGCTCTCTGAAAAGGGGGTCTAATGCATTGCGTAAAATGTCGTCCTAGATTAGCCCATACAGTACGCACATGCTAATCAGGGACGACACTATCAGCTTTTATGATATTTTCTGTTAAAAGAAATTCTCTTCTAAGCAAAAATCCAATTTCGGCGGAAAGTGTCTTCCCTGATAAGCCTGTGCGGATTGTGCAGGCTAATCTGGGACGAAACTTTACGCATATGCATTAAACCCCCTTTTCACAGAGCATTGTCAATTTATATAAGGTCGAATGCACCGACAGCATTGAGCTTCTGAGACACATTCGAGTATGCGGTTAGTGTTTGCGAGCGATCTATACAAATAATGGCGTGTATTCAAATCTTCTATCTCTACCCATTGTATTATTGTCGGTGGTTGCAGAAGCAGGGATGGTGGTAGCAGCAGCGGTTGTTGTTTCAGCAGGAATGGTTGTAGAACCCGCGGTGGTTGTGGCAGAAGTGGCTGTAGTTGCAGAAGTGGTTGTAGCAGCAGTGGTGGTTGTGGCAGCAGCTGTATTTTAAAGATAATAATTACACAAAAATCGTTATGAAAAGTTTTATATATTGTGGTATAAAATATCACAAGTTAATTTGAAGTTAAATAATGTGCAGAAAAAATATATTATTTGTCTTCTAATCTTCAGAATATCCACTGTGGCAACGGGTTGAAATTATGTGTACAAAATGAGATTTACTGCATGTATATTTATTCAAAAATAAACATGCTCAGGTCTACAAAATGTGTCAAAATGTGTTGCTGCCTCTTAAATGGCATGAGTGCTTATTCGGATTGAGTGATGGGTTATACTGTATGGTTATTTTCATTTTGTGAAAATATCTGAATGAGAAGCTCCCACTAAACTTTTTCAAAATCACCGTCGTGTATATGTATTATTAGAACGTTACTATGTTCAACCTGTAGGCTTATTTAATAAATGTGTAATTTTTTCTGATCCAACTAATTGTTCGATGAACAATCGTTTCATCTCAAATGCATATGTTTGCATACGAGTTGCAAATTGAATGTGTGGAAAACATGAATTGTAATGTAGCTATGGAATAAAACTGTAATTGAAGATTGCAAAACACAGAACAAAAATATAACTGTTAATATACCAGAGCAATCAACTGTAATACCGTGTTGTTAATTACAAAGCGTCAATTGTTTGAATAAGTATTGAGCAAAATTAGATTGGCAGCATATGAAAAGGTCATTATTTTTTTAGTGTAAACTATTTTATTTAAGCTCAAGAGCATCAAACGCCAACGGCTTATTGAAACGCTCTCGAGTCCGTTTCATGGATAGACCCAGTGCTTGGTGTCAACGATGAAGATCTAAATAAGGCTCCCACAGTGGGGATCGAACCCATAACCGTGGCAACCATTACTTAAGTGCACTCTTTTTATTGCATTCATTAGGAAACAAGAGTTCCATTGCGAATTTCGTGGTTGCACACATTGTCCCTTTTCAATAAAAACTCACGGATATGTTTGTTTCCTTCAATTCCATACAAGTTCGAGCGATGTTTGGACTTTTCTCGAGTGCAACACAAAACACTGCATTCGTATACATATAAATCTTAAAACACTTAATGAATGAGGTCGTAAACAGGTTATGTCTGTCAATAGCTCCCTGGAGCATTTGCTATCAATAATTTAAATTTACAGCAAATTGATGAAAACACGTTTAGAAATACTCGTGAATATTACACGCATATTAACCTGCTCTAGTCTAACTTCTGAAACAAAACGTTATGTAACCGTCAGGTGTTATAACGACGTTATTTAGTTTAATGGTATGTATCCGTCTGGTCTTAAAACTACGTTAGTTAGTTTAAATATATTTGTGCTGCGCTCTGTGAAAGGAAGGTTTAATAAATGTGCGTAAAGTATCGTCCCAGATTAGTCTGTGTAGTCCGCACAGGCTAATCACGGACGACTCTTTCCGCTTTTCTGATATTTATCGTTTCAAATAAGTCTCTTCTTAGCAAAAATCAAATTAAGGCGGAAAGTGTCGTCCCTGATTAGCCGGTGCGGACTGCACAGGCTAATCTGGGACGACACTTCACACACATGCATTAAACCCCCTTTTCACAGAGAACGACTCATTCATATACGGTCGAATGCATCGGCAAGATTGAGCATCTGAGACACATTCGAGTATCAGGTTAGTGTTTGCGAGCGGTCTATACTAATTATGGCGTGTATTCAAATCTCCTACATTTACCCATTGTATTATTGTCGGCGGTCACTAAAACAATGACGGGGACGATGACGGCGACAATGGCAAGCAGAGAGAAGGCGATCAGGGTAGCAATACACAGCCGACGCCGACAGACTCTCTGCTCTATGTCGGTGGAGGTCGTGGAACCTTTTCCGGTGGTGCTGCTCTGCTCGGACCAGTTCTGACGTTGTGTTGATGGGTCGTACGGGCTCCACTTGGTTTTCAGCTGAAACAGATCATATTCGGATATCAACTTACCCACAGGTAAAAACAACTGTTTATTAAGTAGATGCACACACTTGCGTCACAAGAATATTTGCGAATTGACACAATAGTTAAGGTTATTTTCCTTGGATTGTGATTGTCTAATTTGCGCGTACCGGTATCTGTCGTATATTCAAGTTTCCAAAAGGACGTAGATAAGAATATTTTTATTCGATTTTCTTTTATGTAAACATTCAAAATTATCCATAACACTTAAAAACTTAAGTCGTTGCTGATACTCGAATTGAGAAAAAGTCAATATTTGAATGTTGTGCCACTCAACATGTTCTGCATGTACATTTGATAAGAAAGTCTTCCTTTAATTATAATACACTGTTGTGTGTGTAATTTAAATTTAAGAGGACCTTCACAGTTTTACTAATATACAATTTTAAAAAATGTCAGTCCCGATATAAAAACAAAGCTTTACTATATGAAAATATTAAGTATTATTAAGCAAAAATAAGGCCTTAGAAATGTACTCGAAATTATATGTCGTTAATAATAAATTGTGATATTTTTGTGGAAATAATGGCCTCCTTTTCAAGATGAGAACTAGTATAGTCACCGATTTAAGCTAGAAATATACGTTTAGGACTTAAGTGTTTTAGGTTCTTTTTATCCCCACGTTTTTCGGAGAAAAAGTAGGAATATTGTATTGATGTGCGTCTGTCCGTCCGTCCTGGCCACCTGCTCCTCCTACACTATTAGCACTAGGACCTTGAAACTTACATACATGGTTGCTATGAGCATATGTGTAACGGTGACAGTGACGGAATTTTGATCTGACCCCTGGGTCAAAAGTTATGGGGGTTGGGGCGGGGCCGGGTCAGAGATTTTCACTCATTTTTTTATGTTATTTTACATTAACTTCTTCATTTCAGCACCGATATACTTCAAATTGATACTGAGCCTCTCTTATGACAATGAGGCCAATCTCAACTATGCATGGCCCCATTACCAGCCCTGGGGCGCCCCGGCCACATAGGCCACGCCCATCCAAAATTGCCTTTTACTATAATTTCTTCATTTCTACACCGATTCACTTCAAATTGATACTGAACCTCTCTTATAACAATACGGTCAATCTCAGCTATGCATGGCCCCATTACCAACCCTAGGGCACCACGCCCACATAGGCCACGCCCACCCAAAATTGCTTTTACTATAATTTCTTCATTTCTGCACCGATTCACTTCAAATTGATACTGAACCTCTCTTATGACAATACGGTCAATCTCAGCTATGCATGGCCCCATTACCAACCCTGGGGCGCCCCGCCCACATAGGCCACGACCACCGAAAATTGCCTTTTACTATAATTTCTTCATTTCTACACCGATTCACTTCAAATTGATACTGAACCTCTCTTATGACAATACAGTTAATCTCAACTATGCATGGCTCCATTACCAACCCTGGGGCGCCCCGCCAACAAAGGCCATGCCCACCCAAAATTGCCTTTTACTATAATCTCTTCATCTCTACACCGATTCACTTCAAATTGATACTGAACCTCTTTTATGACAATACGGTCAATCTCAACTATGCATGGCGCCATAACCAACCCTGGGGCGCCCCGCCCACATAGGCCACGTCCACCCAAAATTGCCTTTTACTATAATTTCTTCATTTCTACACCGATTTACTTCAAATTGATACTGAACTTCTCTTATGACAATACGGTCAATCTCAACTATGTAAGGCCCCATTACCAACCCTTGGGCGCCCCGCCCATAATAGGCCACACCCACCCAAAATTGTCTTTTACTATAATTTCTTCATTTCTACACCGATTCACTTCTAATTGATACTGAACTTCTCTTATGACAATACGGTCAATCTCAACTATGTATGGCCCCATTACCAACCCTGGGGCGCCCCGTCCATTCTAGGCCACACCCACATAGGCCACGCCCACCCAAAATTGCCTTTTTCTATAATTTCTTCATTTCTACACCGATTCACTTCAAATTGATACTGGACCTCTTTTATTACAATACAGTCAATCTTAACTATGCATGGCGCCATTACCAAACCTGGGGCGCCCCGGCCACATTGGCCACGTCCACACAAAAATTGCCTTTTACTATAATGTCTTCATTTCTACACCGATTGTCTTCAAATTGATACTGAACTTCTCTAATGACAATACGGCCAACCTCAACTATGTATGGCCCCTTTACCAACCCTGGGGCGCCCCACCCATAATAGGCCACACCCACCCAAAATTGTCTTTTACTATTATTTCTTCATTTCTACACCGATTCAATTCTAATTGATACTGAACTTCTCTTATGACAATACGGTCAATCTCAACTATGCATGGACCCATTACCAACCATGGGGCGCCCCTGGGTCAAACATGCGGCGTGGGGATACGCGTCGACCTCTGACGCGCCATTTCTAGTTTTGTTAATGCTACTTTTTTATGAAATTTCAAACGTAGTGAGATCGTGATTCACATTATATGATTAAGTATAACAAATTGTTTGATCTACGGGAGACCTGTATTGTACATGTATAAGTTCATTTATTTCAACTTGTACTTTCACATAAACGAATTTATAGCATATTTCTGTATGTGTACTGCTTTTGCGGACCCTTTATGATTTTTTGAAATATATGAACCATGCCATTCAATTTGTTTCATAAAAACTTCAATATTGAGACGTTTAAAGAAATATTTATTAAGAAAATGCCATCGCAATATTTAGACAAGTCCCTTTAATGTTTAGTATCAGAGAAAGCGAAAAACAGCCGAAGAAACATGATATTCATGTTACTTTCTGTCCGGTCCAGTAACACTATTGTGAGACAAGTTCGTTCAAAACAGTGAAACAATTAACCGGCCTATATGGTTAATGTTTCGTATCGATTCAAACCTGAATGTTTTGTTCAACAGTTAACGCCCTTAATATTATCGTTGCATGCCCTGCTTTTCATAAATAAAATGTATGACGATGGAAGAGTATGCAGTTGACAATCCAATTTAGTTATTGAAAATGCAGATATGTTGGCATTATGTTCATTAGGCACTTTAACATGAAAAAATAATAGAGGTACCTGTGTTATTTTACGGAAAATAAATTAAATAATTATATCGTATTTTCTCGACTACATTTTATCTAATGCATTACTAAATTTGTTTTACATTTGCATTTAACTCATCAAACATAAACAATTCATATGCAACAATCGCCGGTGTTACCTGTCTAAATTGCTCATAGAATTGATCCATGAATGTCGGTGTAGTCGCCAAAGTTCTCCAGCCCGGCACGTGAAAGTTGTCGGTTTGCCAACTAGCGACGTCCTCCGAGTCAAACGTGTAATTATGGCCGCGTGACTTCCGGTCCGCTCCTTCCGGAGTGCCCGTCGCACCAAGGCCTCCATGTTGGTAATAATTGTTACTTACACCATATCCGCCATCAGCATATTTACCGGACGCTCGTGTCGCTCTGACGTCAGCTTTGTTAGATCGTCCTTCTTTCCTTTTCGCGCTCTTACGTTTATCCGCTGACGATGAATTTAACGTTTGTTCGGTAACCTGTTCCAATGGGTACATTTCGGATCTCCCGGCCCCTAGAGTGACTTTAATATCATCCGATTGGCTTGCACCATAGTCAGGTGGAGGCATTGTGGACCGGAAGTCAGTCATGCGTGTGACAAACAAGTCGTCCTCTATATTAGTTTGACCTAGTTGAGTTGACCTCTGGCCAGGGTTTAAACCACCCCTGGGCTGGTAGACGGTTGGACCCAAAGCGCCCCAGCCAAACGGGTTCCCCTTCTGAGATGCTCCAACGTGGGTCTGCGAAAGCCCCGTGGGTCGCGTGCGGTTGAAATCGATGTACCCGTCCTCGGTTCGTGATATCCCCAGTCCGCCATTCCGGCGTAGGTCTGCATATGAGTAGTCCATTGTTTTCTATTAAACTATGTATGCGATTTCTCAAAAGTTTTTTTTATAGTTTTATGCAATATTTCACATTATATGATTTCTGTTTTCCGATTGACTTATTAAATCATTGTTTACTTCATTAAAAATTGACATATGTTTTATACAAATATTTGTTTATCCTTAATGAGATAAATTACGAATTTCCGGGGTAATCTCTTAATCTTACAGTGTTTGTTTTTCTTGTGTAAAAGCTTCGAATATAAACTATAACCGTACTGTTAAATTCAATAGGTTACTTCATGTACATATATGTTAATCAACATAATTTATCTGATTGTAATTCCGACACTTTACCCCACAAGTACGAAAACTAAATTATCATGTAATCGAATGATAATTCAATCATAGAATCGGCCTATGACGATGATTTAGAAAAACAAATGTGAACACTGTTTAAAAATCCAATGTAAACTATGCCTCACAATTCCCATTACAGTGCTTATATACCCGGCTATTTTTAAAGGGACTAGAAACGAAACACTGTGTTCAGAAATTCGATCCCTTTACAAACCATTCATACTTACCCACTGTAATCGTTTAACATTGAGACGTGTACATATTGTTGAATAATTGATCGGATATTCTGATATTTACGAATCGATACTAGGTGAACTGTCATTTTTATTTTTAAAATTGGAAGCATTTTGCATCGATTGTTTAATTTAAAATTATCGTGATCAATGAACATTAATTGCATTAATCCTGTTATTACTTTGTCGTTTATTTGTAATTGTCATTTAAACTCTAGTATCCATTAAATTTACCTGTGTTTTCGTGTGTTTTTTTTACTTCGTATTCTAATTTATAAAAAAACTATTTTACTTCTGTTCTTTCCGAAAAGGACTATCCTTAAAACATAATTCCAGAGAATGACTTTTAAATCTGTTTAGATGGCAATCTCTTAAAACACCAAACGATAAAAAATTGGTGTTGTAAACAACCGCATCAAAGCTAAGAGAACATTGTACGACCAAACGTGATATTTATTGACAGTAAAAAATATGATGGTGCAAACACTTAAACATATAATATATATAGTATATATATCTGATACTTTAGGCGTCTTTTTCGAAGATTTTGACAAATTTTGAAGTATGCTAACACTGGGCAGGGTTTAGCATATTAACTAAAATGATGATGATAATAATAATGAAATATCTGTACATATTAAAGATAATAAACAATTGATCCCACTGGGATTCGAACCCGGGTACTCAGGATGTAAACGATAACACCTTAACAATTCGGCGATGTCGGCATTTGTAAGCGAAGTTGTATCGTTTAAGGTCAACGCGAATCACGTGGTCTCATTTTGCTTAGTTAACACAACATGAATAGTCATGATAATAAGTTCGTTTCGCGCTCCCGACGCTTAATAAAATGTCCACTGCCAATTCATTTCTAATTCATTTCTGATGACCAAGACAGAATGTGTAGTAAATTAATTTCATTGTTGTTATTTCGATGGAAAATAACACTAATTTGAAGCAGAAGCTGTAGTAGGTTCAGCTGTAGTAGGTAAAGCTGTTGTAGGTGCAGCTGTAGTAGGTGTAGCTGTTGTAGGTGCAACTGTAGTAGGTGTAGCTGTTGTAGGTGAAGCTGTAGTAGGTGCAGCTGTTGTAGGTGCGGCTGTATCAGGTGTAGCTGTAGTAGGTGAAGAAGTAGCAGGTGCAGCTGTAGTAGGTGCAGCTGTAGTAGGTGTAGCTGTAGTAGGTGAAGCTGTAGTAGGTGTAGCTAATGTAGGTGCAGCTGTAGTAGATGTAGCTGTAGTAGGTGTAACTGTTGTAGGTGCAGCTGTTGTAGGTACAGCAGCTGTAGTAGGTGTAGCTGTAGTAGGTGCAGCTGGAGCGATGTAGCTGATGTAGGTACAGCTGTAGTCGGTGAAGCTGTAGTAGGTGCAGCTGAAGTAGGTGCAGCAGCTGTAGTAGGTGTAGCTGTAGTAGGTTCAGCTGTAGTAGGTGTAGCTGTAGTAGTTGCAACTGTTGTAGGAGCAGCTGTAGTAGGTAAAGCTGTAGTAGTCGAAGCTGTAGTAGGTGCAGCTGTAGTAGGTGCAGCTGTAGTAGGTGCAGCTGGAGCAGGTGTAGCTGTAGTAGGTGCAGCTGTAGTCGGTGTAGCTGTAGTAGGTGCAGCTGTAGTAGGTGCAGCAGCTGTAGTAGGTGCAGCTGTAGTAGGTACAGCTGTAGTAGGTGTAGCTGTAGTAGTTGCAATTGTTGTAGGAGCAGCTGTAGTAGGTACAGCTGTAGTAAGTGTAGCTGTAGTAGGTGCAGCTGTACTAGGTGCAGCTGAAGTAGGTACAGCTGGAGCAGGTGTAGCTGTTGTAGGTAGAGCTGTAGTCGGTGTAGCTGTAGTAGGTGCAGCTGTAGTAGGTGCAGCAGCTGTAGTAGGTGTAGCTGTAGTAGGTACAGCTGTAGTAGGTTTAGCTGTAGTAGTTGCAACTGTTGCAGGAGCAGCTGTAGTAGGTACAGCTGTAGTAGGTGTAGATGTAGTAGGTGCAGTTGTAGTAGGTGCAACTGTAGTAGGTTCAGCTGGAGCTGTAGGTGTAGAAGGTGAAGCTGTAATAGGAGCAGCTGAAGTAGGTACAGCTGTTGTAGGTGCAGCTGTAGTAGGTGCAGCTGTAGTATGTGCAGCTGTAGAAGATGCAGCTGTAGTAGGTGCAGCTGTAGTAGGAGCAGCTGTAGTATGTGCAGCTGAAGTAGATGCAGCTGTAGTAGGTGCAGCTGTAGTAGTTTCAGCTGTAGTAGGTGCAGCTGTAGCAGGTGTAGCTGTAGTAGGTGCAGCTGTAGTAGGTGCAGGTGTAATAGGTACAGAAGTAGTAGGAGCAGCTGTAGCTGGTGAAGCTGAAGTTGGAGCAGCTGTAGTAGGTGCAGCTGTAGTAGGTCCAGCTGTGGTAGGTGCAGCTGTAGTAGGTCCAGCTGTGGTAGGTGCAGCTGTAGCAGGTACAGTTGTAATAGGTGCAGCTGTAATAGGTGCAGCTGTAGTAGGTGAAGCTGTAATAGGTGCAGCTGTAATAGGTTCAGATGTAATAGTTTCAGCTGTAGTATTTGCAGCTGTAGGAGGTGCAGCTGTAGGAGGTGCAGCTGTAGTAGAAGCAGATGTAGTAGGTGCAGCTGTATTAGGTGCAGCTGTTGTATGTGGAGCTGTAGAAGGTGTAGCGGTAGAAGGTGCAGTGGTGATAGGTGCGGCTGTTGTAGGTGTAGCTGTAGTTTTAGGGGCAGCTGTGGTTGTTGGAGCAGCTGTGGTTGTAGGGTCAGCTGTGGTTGTTGGAGCAGCAGGGGTTGTAGGAGCAGCTGTGGTTGTAGGAGCAGCTGTGGTTGTAGGAGAAGTTATGGTTGTAGGATCAGTTGTGTTTGTAGGAGCAGCGGTGGTTGTATGAGCAGCGGTGGTTGTAAGAGCAGCATGGGTTGTAAGAGCAGCTGTGGTTGTATGAGCAGCGGTGGTTGTAAGAGCATCATGGGTTGTATGAGCAGCTATGGTTGTAGGAGCAGCTGTGGTTATAGGAGCAGCGGTGGTTGTAGCAGCTGTGGTTGTAGGTGCAGCTGTGGTTGTAGGCGCATCAGGGGTTGTAGGAGCAGCTGTGGTTTTAGGATCAGTTGTGGTTCCTGGGACAGCTGTGGTCATAGAAGCAGCGGTGGTTGTAGGAGCAGCAGGGGTTGTAGAAAAAGCTGAATTTGGAGGATAATTATTATTACATAATACCTCTACGTCCCCGATTTTAAAAAAATAATAAAAAATTCGCTAAAAAGCTGAAGTTTTAGCGGGAAAAATATGACTTTTGTCGTTTGACGTGTTCATAATGACGTCATGAGCACGCGCGCTAAATATTTATAAAGAATTATGTTTTGCTGTTTGTGTTGCATTTTGTGTTTTGTGTTTAAATATATATTATATCTCGGTATCAAATTGTTTGTTTTGTTAAATCTGATTCGATTTTACTAATACTTATCACTTTATAGTTGATTCCGAGTAATATGACCATCCTCCAAACATGACTGATATAAGAAATTCCTGTGGACCATGATATAAAACAAGAGGGCATGAATGGCCCAAAGTCGCTCACCTGAGATAAAAAAAAATGATCTGGGGGTTTTTGCAGCCCAAGATATCAATATAACAAATGTTCTTACAAAGTTTCATGAAGAATGAACAACAAATGGCCCCTGGCGGCCATGTTTTTCAACAGACATGAACCATTTTTTAACTCGTCTAAGATACCATTGGGACAAATCTTCTGACAAAGTTTCATGAAGATACAGTGTTAACAAGGCAAATATTCATGACGCACAACGGAAAACAGACAATTGACAAAAGGTGATCACAAATGTTCACTATGAGCAAAAATATTATGCTTATATAGATTGTCACCATGTTTGAAGATGATATTATTTAAACTAATTGAGTAAACTTAATCAAGATATGATAACAACATTTGCACGCAGCAAGTCTCATTTAGATTGAACTAAAATGTGACTAAAAGTATTCACAATGTTTCACTTTAAACAACTGTAGACATACACAAAACTACCACCCCCTGAGAGCCTTGATTTCGAACAATAATGAACTATTTTTAGACTCACCATGTAATTATATTTCAAATTAAAAAAAATCAATAAATCCGTTTTAAAACAAAAATCTTTGATTTTGTGAGTTATTGCATTAAACAATAAAACCCAGTTTATTTTAGCAGAAATGTGGACCCTTCAAGGGAGAGTATCTTGAGCATACTAGTATGTTGATGAATAAATAGTTCTCTCAAATTCCTGAATAAGAGTTACTGCCCATTCTATAAATAGAAAGTTCTGAGATCACTTCCTTTCTGGCATTGGATTCCAAGGATTAAACCTACAGAAAAAATCGAAATTAAAAAAAAATCAACATTAATCTGCAGAGATGTTTCTTAGTTATATAACAAAAGCATCACACAATGTCTGGAAGAGGTTAACCAGCAGGAAGGAAGAGGAAAGCTCAGACAAAACTGCCAGAAAATCAGGACACTAGAGTGTTCAACAGCCTTTTTACTATATAAAAATTAGGAAAATGACCCCCCCCCCTTGCAGCCATGTTTTTTTTTTACCGATCCGAACCATTTTCGAACTCAACCGTTGTATCCGGAAAAAAACTTGTTCTTACCAAATTTGACCAAAAATGTGACTTCTAGAGTGTTAACATGTTTTCACTATATACATATAGAGAAAACTGCCCCGCCCCCTGGCGGCCACGTTTTTTCACCTATCTGGACCATTTTCGAACCCGTCCGTGATATCAAAGAAACCAATGTTTTGACAAAGTTTCATGATGATTAGGAAAAAATTGTGATTTCTAGAGTGTTCACAACGTTTCTCTATAGCCATATATGGAAAACTGCCCCGCCGCCTGGCGACCATGTTTTTCAGCGGACCTTTCTTTTTAACTCAACCAACTCAACCAAATATCATTTAGACAAACATTTTGACAAAGTTACATGAAGATTTGGCATCAAATGTGACTTCTAAAGTGTTCACAAGGTTTTTCTTTTTTGACCTAGTGACCTAGTTTTTGACCCAACATGACCCAGTTTCGAACTCAGTTGAGATATTAATGGGACAAATGTTCTGACCAAGTTTCATGAAGATCGGACGATAAATGTGGCCTCTAGAGTGCTCACAAAATGTTGACGCCGCACGACGGACGACGGACAAAAGGCGATCATAAAAGCTCACCATGAGCACGTTGTGTTCAGGTGAGCTAAAAATATATCAGGCAACGTTATATCAGTCAGATATCAATGACATAATATGATAAAAAAATGTTTGTATTGTTTTAATTCAATTCAATGTTAATGTGCAAATGCAACATGCAAATGGAGACGTGCTCTTACATATGACTCAAGCGACATTTGGTGGTTTATTTAATATTAATTTACTTTACATTGAATACGAACGGATGGATAATTGCTCGTATAGAACACTTGGATTTCCATTTACTTATCAACTTACGATGATTGTTCCTATATAACTATCACACTGATGCTACATTTAGTGCACATCAATCATCTTGTCACAGCTTCTTGGAGGTATGAAAACTTACTTCTTAAGCAGGCGTCATTGGAATTGTCGTGGTAACTTTCTTTGGGGCATGAGCACTTCGATGCAGAACACATGGCTAGTACAGTTGCGCACTGGTCGTTCTCAGAACATGATCCATTGAACGCTATTCCTGACAAACGAAACATTCTTCTTTTTAAGCATTTAACTTTATAATTGTTTGAGTTACATTTTAATGTGTTTTAACACTGTCCGTTTGGCACACGGTTTCAATTACAAATACTGTGCAGCATGTTTCCTTTTCTAAATTTCCATTATTTGGATAAATGGATTTAAAAATACGGTATAGGTTTATTAATGTATTTGTTAAATTTGTGTTTATATTCTTAAAACATACTTGTAACTCCAGAATTTTTATCTAAACCTGCATCTGCAACATGCAGAAAACATTGATTCTCTGGAAATTTAGTGCATTCAGAAGTTCCGTAAAATTTTAATTTCATACCAAAGGTGATATTGTTCTCTTTATTAAATCAATTATGTATAAATGATTGTATCATATGTCAAGACAGATTGCATATGTTAAACCGTATTTATTTTTCATTAAATATTTGTATTTTATATACATAATTTATATTTCTACTTGGTTTATCGGGTGAAGTTTAACATGTGAAAATAAATGCTATAAAACACCATTCAATTCTATTTAAATGAACATGTTTCAATCTTATCCAATATTTAAAGTGTAAGAATATCTGAGGCTGCATTTCAATATCGTAGTAAAACACTGATCGGTGAAGAATTAGGATCGCAAGTTTGAAAAGAAATGGAACATTTCAAAATCATAAAACTACTCAATTATGTACATTTTCTATGAATTGCTCGTCGACTTTGCTTACTTTGTGGTATTGGGCTTTCATTTTCGTTGATGACTTTTCGGTCATTAACCGCCATCGAGTCGACCACGAACGGTCCTATATTACCAGAAGTACCATTTTGTAGACCAACGGCAGCTGCTCATTGGTTCGTTCACGAATGTCACGTGATCGTTTTATCACTATGCTAAACTTGACAATAATGCTTCCGTTTCTGTAAAATTTCCAAAACAACGAGTTACGTGAATACCAGACGATGACACATGTATAGTGTAGGCTTATAGCGCTCAAAGTAGCGATCGCTACGGTGGTTTGGAACTTGGAAGTAACATCCAAAACAAGGTTTCATTTCGAGCTCACGTCAAAAGTGACTTGAAAGTTACATCTGAAAACAAAATTCACGTGTTCACGTGAAAATCTCACAAATGACCGACTTTAACCATTCAAATAAATTATTCGAACAGTATCGTAGGTTAAACGTCTCTACGTAGCACGAAAAGACTCGCGCGTGAGCAATAATAGTGTAGCCTTGCACGTTTTTTTTATTCGGACCATAAATGCATCGGTAAATAGCTGAAGCTGCCATTAAAAAAGAATCCATATTATGTCTATTATAAGATACTAAATTCCTCGAAAAATGAACATGACACCATAAAACAATAATACATACGTATTAGCAAAATGTCCGATGTTTGGAATGTTTAATCTCAAAGGTCCGTTGAAAGAAACATGCTCTGCTTTAATATAACTACTTAAGTCATTTCGGTTGCGGTTAACTTATTATTTATTATATATTAGACGCGTCTATGCATTGCATTAACAGCGGGCGGAGAACATGCATAAATATATTAGCCGCGTTTTGGGAAAACAGGACTTAATGCATGTGTGTGAAGTGTTTTCCCAGATTAGCCTGTGAAGTCCGCACGTGCTTATCAGTGACGAGCCTTTCCGCTTTTATGGATAGGTTCGTTTAAACGAAGTCTCTTATAAACGAAAGTCGAGTCCAGGCGAAAAGTGTCGTCCCTGATTATCATATGCTGACTTCATAGGCTAATCTGGGAAACCACGTTACGCACATACATTAAGCCCTGTTTTCCCAGAACGTTGCTCAAATATATTTACTGACTTGTATTCTGCATGATTAAAAACTGCATCCCACAAGACGGATTTCTGAATACAATATTAAATCATGTTTGAATATAAAAACAACAATCAAATATTTTTTTGTCACAATTGTTCACCTGAGTGGTGAATATCTAATTTAAAGGTGACGACCACGAACCGAAGAAAAACGGGAATGTGTGAAATAATTGTAAGTTTAAGTTTTAATTAAAATGCTTCACTTACGAAATGCTGTCCACTTTACACAGGATTTGTTCATTGGGTCCTGTAGAGTGTTTTAATTGAGTTCAATCTGCAATTAAAAAGATTATATAATTATGCATGCGTAGGGACGAAGTTTATGTCAAAGTAAATTTGAAATTAGGAACAGAATTTAAGAATTTAAAAAGTAAATGAACAAGATTAAAAATGTGGGGAAAATAATTTAATTGACCTAACACGTGTCATCGTTATTAACTGGCGTCGTCTGGTGCTTTTTGTAGTATTGTTTGACAAACGGTCACTTGCCATAAATTGCCAAACACGTGGAATAAAAATTAAATCTCTCCTGCTCTTTGAGCTACATTTCCACTTGTTAAATATTTGCAGTGGAACAAATTCAGGTGACAAACCCCCAGTGCAACTATTGAACAACTAGCTATGCTTATTGGTACGGCCGTTTGTTTGTAACAAATGCGTGCTTAAGTTAGGCGTACGTGTAGACGATATGTACTCACTGCACCACAGAAGGCGGACGAAAAGGTATTGAAGGCCGATGAAGACGTGTCACCGAGTTCCATGGTAAAGTTTTCACTGGTTATTGTTGCATTCATTTGCACTTGCTCCCATACCGTGGACTTTTCACTAGATGAAGCTGCGAACGAAATATTCTTGCAGGTATTTTTATAATGAAAGATTTGGGGGGGGAGGGGAGGGGGGGGGACAAAAAAACTCTTCAATGATAAACGCATAAGCAACACGCAATACAATTAAGTTAGTAATATTTATTACATTGTGATATAGGGTCTGCTTTTAATAAACTTACATAAAATATAAGTGTAAAGAGTGAACGAGTAAAACTACGCCTTCCTTTGTTATCTATACCAGAAGTTAAGTTTAAACCTGTTTATTTTAGCTCGATTGAAACAAACTCATAAGGCTTATTCAAACGCTCTCGAGTCCGTTTTCGGGGTAGAACCAGTACTTGATGTCTTAAGGGGATATCGAAAGAACGATCCCATGATGGGTGTCGAACCAGTGACCCTCAGTCGCTAGGCGGACACCATATCAACAACGCCACGGCGACTTTACGACCTTCATTATCTATACGCGTACCTGTATTATTGGCTGCCATTAACCACAATAACGGGTATGATGACGGCGGCAATAGCGAGCAGAGACAAGCCAATCAGGGCAGCGATACACTGCCGACGCCGACAGACCCTCCGTTCTAAGTCGGTGGACGTAGTGGAACCACTTCCGTTAGTGCTGCTCTGCTCGGACCATGGCTTGTTATGGGGTTCATACGGTGACCATTTTGTCTTCAACTGGATTTTTTTTAATCCTTAGATAACATATTTCTTTACAACTACATGTTTTTTTTTCTTTCTGGACGAAGCACGTACGCTTATTAGTTAGTTTTATAGGCTTGTATTGCCATACATAATAGGTATATGCTTAGTTCGTTGTGTGAAATCTTTTTAACGGTTTAAAAAAAAAGCTAAAACTAAAGAAAGATGGACGGCCTCTTTAAAGCGAGATTAATACTATTTTTATATGTGTGTTATATTGTAATATATTGATAAAATATGTTACAATAACACAAAATAGGCAGAAATATATACATTGAAGACGAATTGCATAAAATGCAGCAAATACAAATTAGCGCCCCGAACCGATTGTGACGAAGATATTTCGTACTATTTTCCTACAATAACTGAAGCATTCGTCTTTTAGTTAGTGTTCGTGTGTCGTATGAATAGATATCGTTGCAGGAATTTCAAATGAACCGTTAAACTTAATTAGATTAACATCGAACATGCATGATTTACATGCTGGCGAATTTGACTGTACAGACATTTTCGATTTCAGAATTAAATATCTTGCTTATTTCGCATTTTTCGACGAATGCTCTTCTTAACTTTTATTTTAATTTATAATTTATATATATGTTTAATAAGGTTTTTACACATTTTATATAAATTAATAAATATTTTACAAAATCGTATAATCTCGTTTTAAGTACTACATGCTTGTCTTTAAACACATGTGTATAGGATAATAAAATTGCGAAAATAACGACCACTATTTGATGCAGTAATTATTCTTAAATTTATAGAAAATAAAAATTATAAACAGCGCTTGAGATTTGTAACATTGTGCATGTCACTGTGTATATGAATTAATTAAAAAAATACCCACATTTTTGCAAAATCAATCCTTAACCTTTGTTTATTTTTACGTCAAAGTTGTACGAGGCTATAATTTGATACTTTCTGTCTGTTTTGTTATTTAATTGCTGTTTATCAGCCGCACATTCCGTGGTCGTTATGATAATGACAGTCTTTCAATAGGTTAAACTGTTCGTTCGCTATTTGTGCATAACACAATATATTGGAGTTATTAGCGTTAAAGTGAAAACACCGATGAATATTGTATTTTCAAGCATTGCATACATGTTATTATTCGATGTTAGTAATGCGAGATTACAGCCGATCGTACACGAAATTAACGCACACACTGAAATACGACATTCAGAAATAAGCTTACAAAATGATGATACCTTACAGATTAACGGGTCTGAACAACTCGCAATTGAAAACAGTTTTCATATGATAGAAACGTTTAAGGTGGCACATTGTTTAATAAGTTTAATACGTGTGAGTCAGACATAAGCTTTGAATGTACTACTTTAGGAACATACGTGATTAAACTGTTCGAATAGCCGTTAATGAACTCTGGCGTGGTCATCAGTGTGCGCCATCGTGGTCTACTTGGGTCGTCAAACGTGTCAACACTAACAGCGGTCACTGATCTATACGTGGCTTGTAACCCGCGTTCATGGACTTCCGGTTCCGATGACAGCGGGTGCGCATTCAATGTGGTCCTCGGGTCTATTGACTGTTGATATCTTTTATCATGTCTATGTGCATAGTTTCGCTCCGCTGAACTATCGTTTCTCTTATTCGCGATCACCTCGTTTCGATTCACGCCTATACCTAACTGCAGTAAAGATGTGTCGTTGCTGCTATAAATTTGTTTTGCCACCGTTGACCCAATGTTCTTATCGAACCGGGTTGCAGGTTCTATTTCTGCCTCTCGACTGGTGTCATGTCCCGCTGGAGTGCGGGAAGACCGGATGTCGGTGTTTCGAGTAACAGATACTCCACTGTCTTTGCTTATGTTTCTGTGGTTTGGATTCACACTGCCGGTATCTCTTCCTCTTTTGAAAACAGTGGGACCCAAGGCGCCCCATCCATAAGGGTTCTCGTCTTTAGTGGTATACATAATCTGTATGTAAGCACAGTAACTTCTGACGGTTTGATTTTATAAAAAGATTTACGTTTTCTAGTTGCCCGTGTGCTTATTACAGCTATGATACTAACTATTTCGTTTACGTATTATTATTCATTTATATAATAATTGCGTCGTTTTTATAATTTCGTAAGGAATTTTTATTGTGTTCTTCAATATTTTGTTTGTGATAAACATGAAATACGTGTTCATGAATGATTCGTATCAATTGCATTTTGTGATTGATTAATGTATAATGAATTTAATCGTTAAGTTGCATCACATTACCTTAAACAGTTTTGAAATATGATACACTTGTAATTCCTAATCATTTGACATTGCATGTATTGCATTAAAATTAAGATCATATAACCGTATTCCTCACCGTGTTTATACGGAGCGACTATTAGTACGAACATCACAAGCCAAAAGCACTGTTTAAACAAGCATAGTGCTGTATGATAACAAAGCTTATGTGCCCGGTTATTTTTACCAGTTTAAACGGTACTTCCATAGTGGTTAATTTCACAAAACTGAATTGGTATTCGGAACATTTGTTATTGGTTTTTGCAAATTGAAAGCATGCATTCATTCGTCAGTCCTTGTCATGATTGTCGATGAACTGTTTACTTAACTATTGGTGCAATCTTTAAAGATTGTAATGGATATGGTGTCCACATAGCGACCGGGAGGTCACGGGTTCGATTTTCACTATATAAGTGTTCTTTAGATCTCCCCAAAGACACCAAGCACTGGTTCTAGGCCCAGTAAAACGGAATCGAGAGTGTTTCAAATAGGTAGTAAGTACTTTCAATGCAATCGACCTAAAATAAATATTTTAAAACTAATCTTTAAAGAAATGCTCGTACGAATGACATGTTTACGAAAATTTAAGAAAATTTAATTCATGTTGTCATGCATTACTAAACAAATACTACTTAAAACACTTCAAAAAAGTACACACTCGTGAAATAAATGTTCAAAAAAAATTTCATAAGCAGCTTTATTCATTTACAGTTTTATCGATTTAAAAATGCTTTTTAATATGGATTTTACAAACATTCTTTAGTGGAAACTATCGAATCGGTTTTGTCTGCCATGGTATTGGCGTTGCATCACATAATGGTTTCAAAATTGATTTTGGCGTTTGATTCAAACTATTACTGCATGATCGCTATAAAGTTAGCAAATATTTCTGAGAAAGAGAATGTGTTTTTTTTTATTAAATTAAAGTTTGAACATACAGAGCTCTTTTTAATGAGTAAGTGCAGTTTGCACACACAATAGTTGTCTAATATCGGTATTGTCTGTGTACCGGCATATTTCAATGACATGGATGCTATACTCGGCGGTTTGTGTCTTCTATGTTTGAATAAACGATACACCTTAAGCCCGTGGAACTTTCGGAAACTTGGAAATAATACGCATATATTTAAAGATATATTGTTAAAGTCGTATGTATAATTGATTGAAACAAAATACAGTCACATTTTGTGGGTTTTTTTCTCTTTGTCGTTTTTGCGGCATTAAACAAGAATTCATATTTATATTATAACAGTTACGCAAAATCAAAATATCGGTATAACGATATATGCCCTCTGATTCCGTGTTGATTTCTATTTGTGACCTTGACTCGCTTCATACCGCAGCATATGATCATGTCAAGGCCTTAATTGTTTTAAAGAATAAAAGTCCATTTCAACGCCCGGACAAGACAATTGCAAATGTTGACAAAATTGTTTGACTGAACCATTTAGTTCATCCGTTGCTCTAAGAAAGACAATTGTGTGAATAGCATAATAGTTTTTTGAAGTCAAGGCAAGCGCAATGCATTTTGTAAACTAGAAGCGGCACGGCAGAGGCCCACGCGTATCCCCACGTCGCATAGATGTTATATTGAAAGGCAATTTTGGGTGGGCAAGGCCTATGTTGGTGGGGCCCAGGGGTTGGTAATGTGGACATGGATGGTCGAGATAGACCGTGTTACCATAAGAAATGTTCAGTATTAATTTGAAGTCAATTAGTGAATAAATGAAGGAATTATGTTAAAACAAAATTTTGGTTAGGCCTGGTCTATGTGATCTGATCCCTGGGTCAAAAGTTATTATCATGTACGTCGCATGTTGTTAGTAAAATGAGTTTATTTTACCCATTTTACTCATTACTTTTGACCCTGGGGTCAGATCAAAATTCCAAATACTGCACCGCCGCACATATGCTCATAGCTACCATGTGTGTAAGTTTCAAGGTTCTAGTGCTAATAGTGTAGGAGGAGATAGTGGCCAGGACAGACGGACAGACAGCGAAAATCAATACAATGAGAAGTCTCATTCAGCATCAAGCAGGCAACATCGAATTGGCAGGGAATGATGCATATTTTGCCCCAGGAAAGCCAGCACCCTGAGCAGTCGTCAGTCAAATTCGTGCTTATATTATTTTGTATTCTGGGGATAAGTCGTGCATAATGTCAACATTAGAATCTGTTTGTAACCTGGCCATATAGCAAAACTTTCCCACTATGTTAACGTTTGACAAACCCTTGTACTGGAAGGCTGCTGAAATCATCATTGATGTGCAACAAAGTAGTTGCCTGAAAAGTATTGTTCTGATGTTAGGGTGTTTTCATACACTCATGAACTTGCTGGGGCCCATAGGATTTATCATTGAGGGAACCGGTCTAAAAACATACTTGAGACTGTTTATGGGGAAAATGCCATTGTGCACATTATGACAAGGAAAGCATTTCAAGCGGCTTTGCGGGGCCATTCTCGTGTTGACAAGTGCCTACACAGCAAGCTCATATCAGGAAGGTTCCGACATTAAGAACTGCTTGTTCAGGCAAACGAGTTGTACTCTTCCATTCTGACATTAAGATCAAACTCGAGACTGCTACAGAGAAGAAGAAACATGAACTTGCCCAAACCACAAAGACAAGCCAATTATTGCTGAATTATCACCTTAGGCAAGGATGTTGATCAAGGCGGGTTGTACTGGTTGTTGGATGATGCCTTTGCAGGCAGTATCCAATTGTCTTTCCGTCTTTGCTGCTGCTGGGTACTTTATTTGTCTGCGATCTGCTTATAACTATCTTCCGCCAATTAGCAGCCTATATCAAACGCACTCTGATGAGGTCTCTTAAAAACGCAGGTTGTCGCAGTCGCGGCAGTGGGTACATCTAGGCAATGCAAAACCGCTGGGCTCTTTCTGCACCTGTAACATCCGAGTTCAACAGTGCGATGCACGATTTCACAGAACTGGCCTATACTACAAGTCCACAGCACAAAGACTCAACTGAGGTGCGAATAAAAAGAGATGCTTCGGATCTTGAGAAAATGCAGACACAGATGCCAATCTGCTCGACCCTACACAGCTATCCTCTTCGAACAACATTGTCAATTGGATAGTTGCTGTATCAGATGTGAATGTTCATGCATTTCAGGAGGTTGGGAACACGATCATAAGAGATCGCATAGGAAAGTCGACCTTTGTTTTATAAATCTAAGAGAAAAGACGGATACCAAAATTTTGGGAATAGCTCCGCTGTTAAGATTGCTAAAGACCGTGCTATTTATCCCGCCTTTCTGTTTCAGCGTTTCCTGGTAGTGTCAAAGTCAAGTCTGGAGATCTTTCCCTTGAAGACACATTGTCGTATGAACTAAGTCCCCATCCTCCTGCCCTCTTTAAAGCCACGTACAAACGTCATAAAGCAGACAAGCCTCAAATCATTAAGTCAATTAGAGATCAAGCTGTAAACGTATTAAGTGAGGCTGTGATGAACTGTATTCCTGAAATCAGATTGTAATGTGCTTGATGGTAGCTCTTTGCTTCATCGTTTACCATGAAAATTGGGCGACACACCCAACGCAATAGCAAAGTCTTATGCAGATTTCGCGGACAAGCAACAGCAATGGTCGGTGTTTACGAAGAAGGTCCTTATTTCAAAGATATCACACACCAGAGACGAGGACCAAAACGTGAACACGAGAATGAGTTTCAACAAAGAGCAGAATGATCATGCAAAAATGAGGACTTTGTTTCTCGTGACAAAAACAAGGCAGGCATGATTGCTCTGATCAGCACAGCTCTGACTAAAAGGGGATGTTATGTCCTTGTGTCACCAGGGGATGCAGACGTTGATTTGTTAAAGCAACAGTGGAATGATCCCGCCAATAGCCCCACAACATTAATCGGCGAGGATACAGATTGTGTATCAGGTGATATTGGACAGCTGAATGTAATTTATTGGATTTTATGATTAATCAACTGCTAAGTGATATCAACAATTCAATCAAAGTGTTCTTTGTCTCGAAAACGATGACATTGTGCATAAAAATCATCACCTTTGATTCAAATGGTATGGACTTAGATCCTTCTTATTGTGGCGGTGGCTATTTTTGGAGGCCAAGTTGGATTTATGTGTTTCATAATAAACTTACACTATGTCTGATGATCTTAAAGTGTTCTTTGGTCCCCAAAACCTGGGTATAGACACCAAAAACATCAAATTTGAGTGGATAGTTACATAGTTATGATCATAAATAGGTTTTGGCGGCCATCTTGGCGGCCATCTTGAAAAAACAATTTTCCGGAGGTCCTATTTTGGTAAACTTTTGATATGTTATAAAGTACATGCTACCCCACTAGGATAAGTGAAAATACCTTTTGTAGCAATTTTTGGGGTCAAAGTGTATATTGACCTGACTATTAACAGAACGTTTAGTGTTGGTAAGAATATTTGCGACTTGGATAACGCAGCAAGATAGGAATTTAGGTGAATCAATTTAATTGTTGTAAAAAAGATCGACATAAAAGGCACTGCAGTTTATTCGAATTCGGGTGTGTAAGATTTGTAATTTACGTGTCATATAAAAGATGTGGTGAGGATTAGATTCTCAGTTAGCGTTCAGCATGTTCTTCGTCGGGGAAAAATATAAAGGTACATAAATCGATACGGAAATCGGGATACACTCAAACAAATTGTCGCATAGTTTGCGGATAACACAATAAGATAAACGTTGACAAAGTTTATTTCTGTTTTATAACGATTTATTTTTGTTGACTTATTTCTAATATAACGCTTTCTAATGTCCGAACAATATTCTGAACTACAGGTTACATACGTATGCTTTCTATCCGGCTGTGGGCGTGAGACTGCCTTTTACTAACAAAATACAGAAGTTAATTGTAACGTGTGCAATTATGATTTGCCGTGTAAAGTCACGTGTCTGCAACGTAAATATGACGAATGCAATGGTCGCATAACGAATACATACGGAATTAACCGATGTTTGAAGATCTTTATGATCCGTAAATATAAAAGGATTCATCAAGTATGACGCAAATCCGAAGTGTCCAAAACTGATTGACGTTTAAAACCCTGAGGCAATTAAATGTTGATCTACTGACTGCCTTTTGAAGAATGTATGATATTTGGTTTATTGTGTTTATACAAATTTCGATTATTATATTTATTCAATAATGCCCAAGAGTGTTGGTTACGTAACAAAATTGTTAAAATACAATGATATATGTATTGCTTTCTTGTCGTTATCCGTTTTACACCGTATCAAAAACGATGGAACATAAAGAAAAGAATTTCCAGAAGCGGTCAATAAAGTTAAACGTATGTTTAAAATAAAGCCCGTGAATAGCATTTGCCTCGGACAAAACGAAAACACTGAAAGTATCATTTTGTGAGCCACACGGTCATAACCTTTTGTCCGAACCCTGTAATACCTTATTAATTTAGGAACCAATCGTAATTAGTTGCCATGTATTTTATGTACAATCAATACCACACGCAACAGGAAGATAATAACTAAATTGAAACTCAATACTTTTAATCTGTAAACGTTTAAAGTTACGTCTATAACCCAACCAACTAAAGTAGAATGAATTGACAAATATTGTAGGCGAACCGATCGCAGAGTGTAACAGAACGTTTGTGGGACAAGATCACAAAATTCATTTGTTAATAAAGGCGCGTTTTGCAACGATAAATTAACATCTAGCATCGATATAAGTAGTAAACAGAATTTACTGACATTATTTGGTGTATGTACATGATAGGGAGAAAATATTATACTTCTTTATTCGAATTTAAAATAATTTAAATAAAAAAAACACGGATGCATAATTAACACAACATCGAACAACCATAGAAAACGAATGGTTTTCATTGTTAAATTGAACTTTAATTGACTTCAGAAATTAGACAAACCAATATGGTGGACATACGTCAGGATGAAGGCCTCGCGTTGCATCGTAACGAGGATGGCTATATTGATTTCGACGAAACAACGCGCAAAGAGTATGCACGACAAGATAATAAAACATCGGAAAGATCCGAGAATCGCCACATTTCGGGCCCAGTTTGGTCAGCCAAACAGCCAAGAAAAATCTATCAGTTTCAACGATTCCATTCGCCTCAACTTGGTCAAGAGCAGGGATATGAGGATATCAGTAATTCACAAGTAAACTACCGTAGATTTACGCGGGGTCAAGTTAACTATCCTTATCCACTATCAACACTACCCGGACAACTTACACAACATCCTTTTAGTTCACGGATCCTTCCGACACTACCCATCGCGGCTGAACAGTCAAACGTGACCCGCTCTGACTGGAGAGGTTTAGCCGCCGACCGTTCGTACATGGCCGGTATTTACGAAAAATTTATACAGGTATCTTAGTAGTAATACAGTTACAAATGCTACAAACCATGAGCCGATCTTTGACATTGTTTTTGCTTGTACAAGTTATGCGTTTATATTAATGTTTAATATGTCTGTATATCATTCAAAATTATACGAATTGCATTTCTTGCAAATATAACTGCTAATGATTATTGTATATTATATACAATTACTATTATATATTATTTAACGGCTAATACTTTTAATTGTATGCAATATAATATGGGAAAGAAAAGTCTGTAAATAATAATACTTCATTGCCTGCAAACAGGAAGAGACATTAAAAAGTCAAATTCAATATACAGGGTCATGCACATATTCAAAAGCTGCTCAAAGTGAAGATCAAATCGCGAATCGGGGACCAAAGCGCAAGATATCTACACAATTACATATTGATTTGAAAGTATTAGACCATTTTTTAAACACGGAAGTAGTGCCGGTTTTTTAATGAAAAGAATGGAATACATTATATCTGTGATCGTTTAAAATAATTGAGCATTCCAATACAGTTCTGTTAGCAAAATATAAAATTGCTATACCAGTCGGAATTCGATCATATATTTGCGAACATGTTTATTTTTGTTACAATAATAACAAATTTAACCACTTCATCTTTGATTTGTGGGATTTATTAGATACATAGTTTGGGCAAATAAATACATTTTCGAGCAATATATTCACAAGTAAAGAATTTCGTTTTTACAGTTCTTTATTTGAAGTCGCAAAGTAAACCATTTTAGTCAACAAACGACCACACATATTTATGTGTTATTGGGATAAACAAATCTTAAAGCGAGTATAAACGATTTTGTCAAATATTAATGAATTTATTTAAAATGTGTAAAAAACTTATTGAATATATATTTTAATATAAAATAAAATAAAAGTTCAGAAGACCATGTGTCGAAAAATGCGAAATAAGCCAGATATTTAATTCTGAAATCGAAAACGGCTGCAACGATATATATTCATACGACACACGAACACTAACTCTGGTCCTAATAAAAGGACGAAGCTTCGGTTATTGCAGGAAAATATGTTCGTCACAATCGACTCGGGGCGTTAACTTGTCTTTGCTGCATTTTATGAAATTCGTATTTAATGTATAATTTTTCTTGCCTATTTTGTGTTATTGTAATATATTTCATCAATTTATTACAATTTAACACATATAAAAAATTGTATAATCTCGCTTTAAATTAAACAAAAACTGCATTAACTGCCAATAAAAAAAATTGTTTATTTATCATATTATCAATAATTGCACATAGAGAATATTAAATTCAAATATATCATTCCATGTGACTCATGAAGTCCCAAAAATTAAGACCACACAGACCAAATGTGCTAAAAACTAAATGGCTTAAATAAGGCAAGTGACCGATGGCAAAAAGCTTCACATTAAAATAAATATATCAATCAAATGAAATCAATAAATTGAGTAAAGCTTTATTATCTCCATGATAACAGTCTTAACGATCACTGCGGTTAAATTGAATAAGGGACGTAAGAATCTCCCATGTGGCCAAAACAATCCTATATAAAATTCGAGTCGAACAATGTGCTGAATGTTGTATTGGCATTACAGGTCAGGAAACAGTTTTCTTTCAACCAGCCCGAGTGGTCCGAACAAAGTAGCGCATCCGACGGAAGTGTTCCCGGGAAAAATCCCATCAGCAAGAAGGAATACAGGACGTCTCGCGCATGCTTAGCTGCCATTGTTGTGCTCTCAGTTCTCGCCATTATGGGAGCGATTGTCTTTGCCGTTGTGTCGGCTTCTGGGAAAAACTCCGACAACGCCCCAACAAATACGTCCCGTAAATAAATTATTCTTGCACTGGGAAAACGAGGCTTGTGTTTGTGTGTAAAGTGTCGTCCCAGATTAACCTCTGAAGTCCGTTGAAGTTAATCAGGGACAACACTTTCCGCTTTTACGGAATTAATCTTTAAAGGAAGTTTCTTCTCAATGAAAATCAAGTTTAGGCGGAGAGTGTATTATTACATGGCTCATTATACAATCAACTGATATTACTGACATCAAATCTAAAATTATTGTTCATGAATCATGTTTTATCATACTCATATTGAATGCTACATTCATTAACTTTCAAGCTAGAGAGGGCACTTACTTAACATAACAATAAGCATCTTTAAAAAAACTTTTTTTTAAATTAATTTGAAGGGGTTGATAACATACATGGTTTATTTTCCTGAAGTGAATTAAATGGGAAAAAACAACAAAATAATTTTAGTATTGTCCTTTGAAAATTTACAATCATAATATTCGTTGCAACTCGTTTTCAGAATTCGGATACAACAAAACCTGTTCCAGCTCCAACCAGTGTGTAACTCCTCAGGCTATTTGCGACAAAACAAACGCCAAATGCGCATGCCCAGTCAGCCATTTATATGACAATAATCAAGACGTCTGCAAGATAAGTAAGTGAGCAAAATAACAACGTATTAATGCCGGCCTATGTTTGTATTTCAGCCATTCCACCATAAATCCTTCATAAGTGACATTAGTGTTGATGTTTGGAAATTTTCCAAAACATTTTTGTTAATAATAATTATGGTTGATAAAAGCCTTAATTACGACGCTTAATACAACATTCATTTTGCAAAAAATAAATAAACAAACACTTCTTATCAAATCGAAACAAATAATAATGTTGTATACATATTTTGTCGAAGAAATTTACTAATAATTCGGTTATGTATTAAATAAAGAACGTTGGTCTGGTGTAATTGATATGGTGTCCGCCTAAGTACAGAATCTTCCCAGGAAATGAACTCGAGAGTGTCTCAATAAGCATATGGCTTCCGATACAATCGAGCTTAAATAAATAGGTTTAAAAGAAAAAATAAAACACAGATTATTTGGAAAACAAATTAAGTGTCTTCATTGATGTATATAATGTATGTGAACTACACTTGTTCAATAGTAGTTGGGTTGTTTTTTAAGAGAAATTATAACTTTCATATTGAAAATAAACAAGTTTAATTCTATATTCTTCAGTCGACTGTGGTATTGTACCGCCTGTTAAGCATAGTAATACCTCGGCTGATGGTACAAAATACGGAGAGGCTATTCGGATAAGATGCAATGACGGCTACGAATACCCGGACGGAAAACCATTATTCAATACCACATGCAAAACAAATGGTACATGGGGACTGATACCGGAATGTCAACCCGCCAATTGCTCCGAATTCAAGCTTCCAAATAACTCTAAAACTGTTCACGATAGTTCATTCTCCTATAAATATTTGGACAACGTAACACTCATATGTGTTGAGGGGTATAATTTAACGGGAACTGCAACTGCTGTGTGTCAGTCAAACAAAACGTGGAGTGAAACTGGTATATGCAACCCAATCAGATGCAGAAAACTGGCACCCATCGCTAACAGCCGTAATGAATCCATTGTCGACGATGCCGTGTTCGGAGAAACGGTGACAATCGTGTGTTCTGAAGGTTACACTTTAAATAGAAGTAGCCCTCTCAAGTGCTGTGAAAATGGTGAATGGCCTCCGATACAATGTGAGCCGGTTCTTTGCCCAAACACCACATCTCTGAAAAACATGTCCATGATCAACAGTCCTCCATACGTGTATCAGAACGTTGTAAATATATCGTGTGACCAAGGTTACACCCTGACCGGAAATGACACAGCCATCTGTCTTGCAAACGCTTCATGGGATGTTAGAGGATCTTGCGAGCCAATCGTCTGTAATATATTTTCAGTGCCAAGTACAAGTAAACTAGAAATTTTAAATAACACCGCGAGAAGAAGCACATTTATGTTTGAAGAATCCTTGCTGCTTAATTGTTCAAATGGCTATTCGCTTAACGGGAGCGAGACAACTTCATGCCAGGCGAATGGTTCATGGACTGCTTTGCCGGTATGCACACAAGATTGTTTTGAGCCGCTACCAAGTGAACTTTTCACCGTTGATTCAGGGCGTTTATCTCAGGGCTCAGTTCGTAATGTGACATGTATACCTGGCCTGTCTTTTGCCTCTGGTTCGGTAACGTCGCTCACGTGCAATGGACGTTCAGAGTGGGATGGTGATCCAGAATGTGTCTTTCCTGGTAATTTTTAAATAGTATTGAATTCTTTGTATGTTCGAATGAACGTCAGTGCATACAGTTGAATGTTCATATGACTCGATTATGGCTGCAAACATGTATTATGGGAGAGCTTGAAATTGTTTTCGTGGAAAAAATACACAAACACCATGACAATCAAACAGACTTTAAACGGTGATTATTTTGGCTTATCCTAATTTGAAACTAAAGTCGATATACAATAAAACATTTATCTTCAGCTAAACAAGAAACGTAATATTTACGGAAATCAACACCGCACATACACTCAAAAACTGTTTTTTAGTTGGTAGCTTTTATTATTTTTATTATTTTCTTTTAACTGAATCGACGACATTACGTGACGTTTTAATGCATACCTTTGTCGTTGATACTATCAAATTATTTTTCAATAAGATTTCTCGAAGGCACTGATTCGTAAAACGTAGGTCATTTTCGCATATCCGGTTTGATTTTTTTTTGTGCGAACATTTTTAACAACACGCACTTTATGAATAACACGTTCACATTTGGAATAAGTTACCATGCAGAAAGTTTTTTCAATAAGGTGCTTGTAATTATATTTATAAGTGTTGTTTTCATAAAGTTGACCTACTGACCTAGTTAATGAACTCATTTTTCCCAGATTCGAACTCGGCCTAGGCATTGTAAAGATAGATATTCTTACTGAGTATCATCATGATTTTACAGAAAGTGGTTTCCTCTGCGACACAGAGTATAAAAGACCATATCAAGTTCGTGTATCAGTTTAGACATTTTTGCCTTGTTTTTAACCCCACTTGACTCAAATTGTTACTATGATATGATTGAAACAAGTCAACTGTCTTCACGGAGTGTGATACAATAGCATTCCCAAAACATGTTTTACAAGATATCTATGCATACTTCAATTTCAGCCAATGTTAATCAGTCAGCTACCCGAGTACCGTATTCTGTGACTTTTGATTTATATAATTAGTCTTAATACAGCGACAAAACTCGCGCGACGCATGGTATATTTTAAATTTACATAAAAATTTGAAAAATGAAGTTTTCTTCTAATAAATATGAAATATTATTGGTTTATTTGTTTTGCTTTCATTTTTAACTTCATATAATGACCAATAAGAAATGTTTATTATCGTATCCATACAATTAGTTAGATCACGATAAATTTAACATTGTGAGCTTTATTATTTTAGGAATCATTACATTCGAACAAGATGCATACAACGTGTCTATCGGGAGTGACATCGATATAGTATGCCGTGTTAGTGAATACCCAACTTGGCAAAAAATCAGTCTTCAGCGATTAGCAGGATACGACATGAATCCGACAGCCTATTTAAATATAACACCTGGCGACGCCTACGACTCCTTCAACACATCAGTACCAAGCATTACTGTGTTCACGACGATGAACAGAACCGAGCTGAATATCCATGTACGAAACACGAGCTGTGTCGACATTGGGACGTACGCGTGTGTCGCTGCAGTACCATCAGAGGGTGAACCAGTTCTGCAAGCAGGGAACATGACTGTCGTTCAGATGACAGGTGAAATAACAACTTGAACATCTCTTGTTTGTGTTAAAAACACACATGCGTTTTCACGTTTTTGAATGCAAATGACTTTTGTCAAAGGTTCAACTCCATCAAAATACTGGCTTAATGGCGTAATGGCTTAAGGGTCGTCAATATGTAAAATAATAAAAGAAATATAGTATATATTAATATTTGTATCAAAATGAAATAATATAGGGAACTGCAATCAGAAAGATTACAAGACCAGCAACTTCAATAGCGCACCTATTTTAAACATAATATACGACCAAAAATGTAACAAAGTATGAAAAGTATAAATGATTGTTATCCATTATAAATCAAATCGATTATAACTGTCTAAAGTTAGTTAAAAAAGGTGGAAGAAAAATTAGAGACTGATATTAGAAACAAAACAAATTTTACAGACAGTTGTTTGTCTTATCGATTTCGTTGCAGAGATCGCTTTCAATGGGACCTGTTGTTTAAACATCAGCCGCTGTCGAACGCAGGATGCTGTCTGCCTTAACGACAGGTGTGTTTGCGATGACAAACGATCGTACGATGAAAGAACGGACACATGCACAATCGGTAAAAGTACTACAATAACTACTACTACAACAACAACGACTACTACTGCTACTTCTACTACTTCTACTACTACTACTACTACTACTACTACTACTACTACTACTACTACTACTACTACTACTACTACTACTACTACTACTTCTACTACTACTACTACTACTACTACTACTACTACTACTACTACTACTACTACTACTACTACTACTACTACTACTACTACTACCACTACTACTACTACTACTAATACTACTACTACTACTACTACTACTACTACTACTTCTACTACTACTACTAGAACTACTTCTACTACTACTACTACTACTACTACTACTACTCTTACTACTACCACTTCTACTTCTACATTATAATGATAATAATAATGGTAATAATAATAATAATAATATTATTATTATTATTATTATTATTATTATTATTAGTAGTAGTAGTAGTAGTAGTAGTAGTAGTAGTAGTAGTAGTAGTTGTAGTAGTAGTAGTAGTAGTAGTAGTAGTAGTAGTAGTAGTAGTAGTAGTAGTAGTAGTAGTAGTAGTAGTAGTAGTAGTGATATTAATAATATTAAAATACTACTAATACTACTACTACTACTAATAATAATAATAATACATATAATAATAATAATAGAAATAATAGAAATAATAATAACAGTTATAATAATAAAAAATAATAATAATAATATTGATAATAATAATGATGATGATAATGATAATAATAATTATTATTATAATAATAGATAGAATAATAATAATAATAATAATAATAATAATAATAATAATAATAATAATAATAATAATGATAATAATAATAATAATAATAATAATAATAATAATAATAATAATAATAATAATAATAATAATAATAATAATAACGATAACATGATTTACGTTTTATATAGTCACTTGTAGAAAAACACAAACATAACTTGGTACGTAAATAACACCCACAAATAAAAGACGTTATAACTTTCAGTGTCAACTGCATCGGCGATAAAATCTCCGTCGACCTCCACAATGTCAACTGTTCTTACAAGCACTTCAATTGGTCAGACAACTCAAGAAGAACCTGTTTTAACTACCACGTTGACATCCGTAGACCCACCTACAAAAACCACTACTCCTTCTTCATCCATACATCTGCCAACTACACCCACTACCATACCTACATAATTAGGCACACTAAATCAACTATTGATGTGTAGCAACTGTATAAGTAGCAAAGAGGTGTTCTAACACCGATGCTTTGTAACAAACTGTAAGGACCTTCACGTCTATATATGTTCAATATGTTCGAGATGGTATGAACAAGTATTAGTTTGATTTCCGCCTTCAATTATATTGCCGTCTTTTGGATCATTTTGTATATTTGTAGGTTAGGTATGTTATACAAATATATTTTAATGTGATTTACCTATTGAAGTCTATGACTGACATATGGATTATTCATGATATACAATTGTTTATTTAAATGTATTTTTGCAGTGCTTTCTTTCAAGACTATGAAGTTTCTTTCAGTTTGATTGTAATTTATACTTCGCGTGCTATGGGAATGTATAAGTAAAAATGAAACTTGATTTTCTAATGAAACACGTGCGCATCTATATGTTAAGCTGTACAAAATTGTAGCAGTAGGTCGTGCAACTCACTGTTTTGTGAAGATTTGTGACACGGATACGCATGATCCTTTGAAGATGAATTTCAACATTAAACTGTTTATACAAATGGCGTTTGTATAAACAGTAATTCTAACTTTTTAAGAATGAAGGCAAATAAAATACATTGAACAATACCTGCTGTTTTTGCCTTGTATGTATAATATGTTAACGTCATGTGACGTTAATGACGTATTGGATATGAATGAAATACATTTCTGCCTAGACTATGTCTGTATGACCAAGGTCATACTTACACTTAGATCAAACATAAAAAAATGTTTTCCCAATTTGAATTCGGTACAAACGGACACAAATATTTGTCTTGCCCAGACAGTATGTTACGTGCACGAAATAACATCATGGAAACATGGATTCTGATTAACCATAATAATCCCGTTAACATCGTATCTATGGAACTAGTTATATGTTTTTTTCCTATTTTTATCGATTTTTAAACAATATGGTTGGAATGATACTTTTGGTATTTTTTCATATTAAGGCTCTGTGTTTTAAAATTGAAGCTTATGAAGCAAATAACATTTAACGGTGACCTATTAATTTCTTTAACGC
The DNA here is from genome assembly GCF_020536995.1 of Dreissena polymorpha. NCBI lineage: Eukaryota > Metazoa > Mollusca > Bivalvia > Myida > Dreissenidae > Dreissena > Dreissena polymorpha. The sequence goes on from NC_068360.1 coordinate 63,706,375, forward strand.
TTACTGCGCTTACATTGCTTTCTTAACTGTGTTTAAAAGTTAATGAAGGAAAATAAAATGATAAAACAGCTTTGTTATATTGTTATACCCCTAATCATATGTTCTTTTTTCTGTTTCGTTTATTCAATTATATATTAAGTACATGGCTCTTATCAGTATTGAACTAGTTGAATGACAGATAAAAGCATGCGCTTATTCGCAAGATTAATTTTTATATGTCTATATTGGTAAAAATGTTTACTGCGTTTGCACTCAATTCGTACGTTGTCCGCTTAGGATTACAGCCTTCTTGAAGGCTTACTCTATGAACTTGATAAATCACCTGATATTAAGAAGTGAAAAAAAAACATTGTTTATGAAGCCAATGTATTTTATTAATGTTTTTATAACAACATGTGAACATGCCTTGTTGGCATATATAACAAGATAGTGGTACTTGTATTGACGTACAAAAGAGATTTAACATTCCCTAACACTATATTTACGTCTAAAGGAGTTTCAAATGTTCTCTGTTTATCATAGCTGATGTCGCAAGGTTTACTGCGCAAGTCGAAATAAAATCGCTATCGATGTAATAAGCTTTATCTCAACAAAAACAAGCCGAGTGTTTTAGAGATTTTGACGGAGGGCTGACCGTCTGGCTTACAACAGGCCGGGCTGGGGCTCAAAATATTCAAGAATATGTTATCCATTTAAATAACAAAAACATTAGCTGACCAATACATATTTGTACAGAACAATTTATAACGTAATTACAAGTAAAAACGATGTAATAGAACATATGTAAAACAATTCAATGTGTTGTATTGAGTAATTGCTCCTACATGTATCTGCAATGTTGTGCAATTTTGATTGTTTTATGGTGTATATTAATAATAATACATAAAATAAATGATACGAATTCCAGTTAAAACTTACGTTTTGAATAACAAGAATACAAATACACATTTTACAACTTACACACACATACAATAAACATATCGAATCCAATACAATACAAATAGAACGACATGAACAACAAGCATTCACGGCATAACATTCAAACTTGTTTAACAGTTACGGGACAATATCAGCAACTTTTCTATTACTTTAAATTAGCGTACAGTTGTTACAGTTGGCTGCTTGGCATGATACAAGTACACCGTCCACACTACTGTAACAATTGCCAGCACCACAATCGAGAATATAATAAATGCCGTTGACACATCTGACATACAGTTGACAACTTGACGGAAATCTTTCGTAATAGTCCCCGGTTGAATTGCATGTATCTGAAATAATACATTTTATTTCATATTTACATTATGAAAGTCATGCATCGTGTGAATTATGTATTCAGAAAATCATCTTTAACAAGTTGCACTTATCCAATCGTAGTTCATTACAAAATCTAATAGACATTTGATAAATTGCTATTACAAAGACGACCACTCTATGAATACATGCGCCATATTTTGGTTACAGCACAATCATTTGGTGAAAAAAACCACACAATAAGGGTTTTTTACAACATCATACTGTCATTTGCCGTGACAAATGATTATAAAATATGTTGTGAGTAGCCGTAAACGGAGGAATTGCAACGAGTTAATTTGAAAGCGTGCTCAACAAAAAGACCTGATGCGATAAATATGCCTGTATATTATAAATATAAAAAAATCCGCAAGTTATAAACTACTCATAGATATTAAGAAAATTACGTGTTATTTACAATTACGTTTGTAACAAGAATGTGTCAAGAGGCTTATGTAGTAACACTAGAAAAGGAGCGATTTATGTGTTACACTGTGAATATACAATATCACACTACATGACTGACGATAAAACCATGTTCCAAGTAAGATTGTTCGTCGTAAATGATATTTAGTAAGGAGTTCTTTTCTGAGAAAAAGTTAAAAGATGCATGTGTGTGCTTACTTGCTAGTACATTCAACGATTGCGATGATGTTGATGTAATAAGTCTAGGCGTCGGAGATCGATCAAATGCGGAGCATCGGAATAATTTGCCGCTAGCAGACAAATTGAAAATGAGATTGTGATAGGAAAGGTTTACTGTCGTCAAACATCCAGCCTGGTCTGTTTGATTGTTTTTCCCTCCTGAAGGCCAAAAAAACGTTTTGTAGTTGTTCGTAGTGTTGTCGTAAACCTCCATCCTAAGTTCATGTGCAGGGAAGCCCATGTTGCCTTCACACTTCAGAATGTCGCCGTATGGCATTGGTTGTTTTTCGATGGCTTTTGATGGCATGGTTAGCGTTAGGTTACTTACGTCAGCTATAATGTAAATTGTCCGTATGCATGCACAATTTAAAGATACATTTCTAGGTTCGATTGGATTACACAAATCACATTTGTCATAATTTAAATGTAATTTAAAGAAGTAGAAGTACATGTATGTACAACATGGTCGTCATTCGTGTGTGGCTGTCCGTAGACAAAAACTTGTCTGACAAAAATGTCTTACATTTTTTTTACACACAACATTCAAACTATTATACATACTTCCTTATGATACGTGTGCAAATTTAATGATCCAACGTAAGATATAACCGTAGTTAAATACTTTGTTCACCTTATAATTTATATAAAATTATTATTACAACTCATTGCTACATGCAACGACATAGGTCGTGTAAATACGTGGGGATAATGGTATTTATTTTATGCTTTCCGGTGGTTAATAGAGAAATATCAGTGAAATAGAACTGGTATTTCACTGTTTTAAACAGTGACAAATAACAGTGAAAATTAACGATATTTTTCACTGTTTTACTGTGAAATGACGTCATTTTTTCAACAAAATCCATCGACATTATCCAGTTAAACTCTTTTACATTGTAAATAAACGGTGAAAAAGCATAAAATAAAAAGAAAATTTGTTGGATTCGATGGAATATCGATTTTAATTGACTCGTGATCATAAAAAATACATATTTTATATGATCACTCGTGAAATAAAATCGATATCCCATCAAATCCAACAAATATCCTTTATACGTCCCTAGCTAGCTTACCTGTTAATGAAAGGAACAAAGTAGCATATGCGTCCGGTCTGTTAACCGAATGGCAATCATACTCCCCATCGTCGCTGCATCCTACGCTCCTGATAGTTAATAATAACCTTAAGCTGGTGCCGTCATCTATACTGGTAACTGAAATATCCCAATGAATTCGAACAATTGCCAGTAGCTTGGCTGTTAATTGTACACACCAAGCCATCCATTTTTCGAGTTATTTTTTCCCCACCGTTCAAGTCATCGCCTTGAGTCACGCATTCGATAACTTTCGCCTCTCCTATTTGTGCAGAGTTGTTGCTAATGAAATTGACAACTGAAACACATGCATAAGTAAATTATGAATAATATATTTGTATTTTCTCCGGTAAAGAAAAAATGATATTGTTTAGCTATATGATTAAGACATACAGTTGTTACAGTAATTAATGCAGTTAACACAAAACATTGCCGTTGCATAACGTACTATTTTTTATATAAAATATAGTGTAGACTAATTACTTTAAAACTGTATGTCGTAATCATATACCGATATTACGAGTACAATGTTGTATTTGAACATAAATCTATTTACTAAATCGTACCTGTATTAGACAATTGTATCATCGTGAAAGCAGAACTAGAAAGAATAACCCCACTGGCGTTCTTGGCAACACAGCGGACCTCGGAGTTGTTCCAGCTCTGATCTGCAGTTTGCTTAATCGTTGCAGATCCTGCACACGAACACAGTTCTGAACAATCTGAAGGCTGGCCAATATGAGTAACTAGCGCATCAGCTACCTGAAATTCAAAGCAGGCTCTCATATCGCAACGGCGAACAAACATTCTGAAATTTCATCTACGTGAAATTAAAGTTATACTTAACACGACTATTGAATTGAACAACGTAAGGTAAAACTGATCTGTTGAAAATTTATACTGAGAAATTCTGCAAGAACTTTCTAGCATTATCAGATGAATATTAAAGTTCATAACAATAGAATAACGTTATTTTCAAACACTTAAACGTTGATTTATGTACCTTTTTAACTTCAATGTTAAGTCTAGAGCGTGCATTCCCGCCTGTTGTGCGACCCACGTTCCCGACACAGGTTATTTCAAACGGTTGGTTAAGCCAAACAGTTGTCGTTTTGGTTAAGATTGGGACTTTCGGCTCTTCTGTAATGAGAAAATTTCTGATACATAAGACATTCCGTTTAATGATATTAACATACTGGTTTGCATTCCTTGAGCCGTTTACATAAAAAAGCGTTCATTTATGCTCGAGATTACCGATATATCTTTGTAATACTCTCTGACCGATTCGAAATACATGTAATTCCAGAACATGAAGGTAGTATATATGTGTCATTAGTGTTTTACTAATACATTTATCAAACTATTTATCCATAATTATATTAACCTATCAACCACACTTGAAACATTGCAGATGTCCCATTGTTGATACTGATAGTATACAAGCCTGCAATGGTACAGTTGGTCAAGGAAAGTGTTACGTTGATGTTTGTTTTCGATATCATTAGGCTCAAGCCCGGGTTCACCACAACGGAAGTTCCAGGATTTGATTGAGAATAAAGACTTCCTCCATCGTTACTAACGTTCAGTTGATTGACTGTATCAACATTTATCAGCATACACGAGACGGACACCTGTTCCCCAATATAACTCGCAATGCTTGTCGAATTGCAGTACACCTCTGTAAATAAATTATAAATATACTGAACAGGTCACAATTCTAAAAAGTCGCAGACATTTTTGGCAGTAAGTCAATCGAAATCGCAATTAAAATGTACACTTCGCCAATGAAATATTAAAATGTACACTTCACCAAGGAAATATTTGCATATTTGATTTTAACTATTTCACTATTCACTAATAATATTTCAATTTCAATTACATCGGTGAAGTGTAATTTTTTTGGTACACATCAAAAGATTGACACCCGTAAATTCATCAATTATGTGGTCTTAATTTGTTGCAGTTTCTTATGTTTCAATACATAAGTAAGATTTTCATGCATTCATCAGTCTTCAAAATTTGCATTGAAAAGATACAGGCCAGTTGGGCCAGTTACTTAAAGAATTTTCACATGTTCAACATATTTTTATAAGCACAAACTTGTTATGCCCCTGGATTAAATGATCCGGGGTATATTGCTTTTGGCCTGTCTGTGGAAAACTGTAAGCTTGGGTTGCAATATTGAAGATAGCAACTTGATATTCGGCATGCATGTGTATCTCATGGACCGGCACATTTCGAGTGGTGAAAGATCTAGGTCATCCGTCAAGGTAAAAGACAAAAATTCTCAGGAAAACTGTAACATTGGTTGAACTTTTGCAATACCTTTTGCAATATTGAAGATAGCAACTTCTTAGCAAATCAATTTCTCGGAAGTGCTTTACCAGGCTTAGCCCCATCAACATACCTTAGAAACTGCAAAGCCTTTATGACATTTGTTGACATTTACGAAAACGGAAGCGTATTACTTGAATGAAATAATTGATTCAAACAGCATCAACTCGATTCATTTTTAGAGAAAACTTTAATAACAACCGTATGTGGCTGAAAAACATCAGTGAAAAATAATGACGACTTGCGCAAGCAGATGCATGTTGGTACACAAATAGAATTTCATTGTTTCACAACTTCCAGCAAGTTCGTTCACAAAATTGATAATAATTATGCTAATAGAAAGAAAAACTTACAATTTTTTTACTAACTATCAATTGGCTTCAGTAATTTACGTGCCTATTGGATGACAAAAGGGAATTTTTTTATATGTCCGGCAGAAATTTTACTTGCTACAGGTGATCGGGCGTGTGCTCATTTAGCAGACTGATTCATGCATCTTGTATACATCATTTAGCAGCTAAATATAGCTGTACAGTTATATATTACTGTCAATTAACTCTAGCTGATACTGATACATGTCAAAACCAATATATGCACACCTTTTTTGTTCTGATAATGTATTGTTGTGATAGCCTTTGCAGAAAATAATAAAACGATTATAAAAATAATTACAAAGTATGATCATTATGCAACGTTCGTCATGATAGAAGGTCCCTATTACACATCTGACTTTACAGTACTCGAGTATACGATTTCGGATAGGGAATTTTTGGACGAAGGGAAATTTAATTAATTATAGCATTATTTCAATTAGAACCCACTATGATATTACCGATAAGTAAAGGAGCCCTATATATAGAATAATTGCTCATGTTTTCTTTGACTGACATTAGTTTATTGGACTATAATTGTTAGCAAACAGTTGTTTTTCCAGAACCTATTTATATTATGGAGACCGCCATTTGTTTACAATTCCGCAGTGAATGTTTAACAAACGGATCAGATGTAATGCGTCTTCTGATTGGCTAACACTCAAGGGTCGGTAAAAATTGTACGTCGACGTACACTTTTGTACGTCGACGTACAAAATAATGTACGTCGACGTACATATTGTACGTCGACGTACATTTCTCTTTTCACCTAGTAGATCTTATTGACTTTTGGCCCAAATGGTACGTCATAAAGCCTTTGCGTAATTGTGCACATGTTTGTATCCAGATAGCAATCGTTTTTATTATTGACCTCAAGGAGTTTTCACCCATGGGCTGACATTTATACCACTTGTCTGACCAAGCTTTTCGACTATAGTTTATAGACAAGTAGAAATGGGCATCATCATGCAGAGCTTCTTTCGGTCTGTGATGAGCGAACTCCTTGTACGCTTCAACAGGGCATGAATCTTTGTTGGTATGAGCAAACTGCTTATGTGGAAATGCCCTTTGCTCCGAATTGGTTTCCGATGTACGTGTTTTGGTCAACCGTTCATTGTATTCAAGGTATTCTCTTCCTTGATCAGTTTTTTTCAGTTTGATGTCGACCCATCTAAGGTTGCGACTTTCGGTTCCACCACGAATGCAGAACATCGTTGAATTATTTAGCCAAACTTGATTCAACAGCTTTCTTGGGCTTTGAAGTCTAATTACTTCTTTTTGTTTTAAAAATCCCTCTTTCTTCCGAGGTAATGGCTTCAGCAACATGGGACCTGTTTCCTTTTCCTGTTTTGCTTCAGTTCCTTTCTTTTAAGCCAAAACCTTTCAAGAAGTTTCAAACTCTCTGTCATCCAAAATGCTGTGGAAATATTTTTTTCCCTTAAATATCGGAAAAAACATCACATTGATTTTCTTTCTTTTATTTTTTAAACTTGAGCCATGTACAGAACTTGTATATATATATTTTTAACGGGATATTATTTGAAAATTATGGGCATTATTTACATTTTGTTTGAGATATCATTTCTCTTTAACCGTTAATAACATTGTGCGGCTTATATTCAATTTACATATTGTTTTGTTTAATAACTATTATCCATTTATTTGCCACTTAATTTAATCTTATTTTCATACATGTGTGTATTATTTATGTGTGTATTATTTATTTTCATACCAATCAGGTTAACATAACAACTATAAAGCATCATTACACAGCTATAACAGTTCGTAATGTTTAAATATTTTAATTCAATCACTTTATGTTGGATGTAGTAAATTTACACTACAGCAAGGTCGACATTTTTTTATCGATAGTGTGTCCGCCTAGAGACTGGGAGGTGATTGGTTCGATCCCCACCGTGGAAGCGTTCTTAAGATTTATCACAAAGATACATAGCACTGGTTCTAAGCCGAGAAAATGGACTCGAGAGTGTTTATATAAGCATAAGGCTTTCGATGGAATCAATCTAAAATATATAGGTTTATACTATCTCTACAGCAGTAAGTAATACAGTAAAACAACATTGATCATCACTGAAATACTATTTCGATTCAATGTTGATTGTTAATACACTGAGCAATTCATTCTATTATGTTTTTGTGTATAAATATGAATTTCTTTTACAAACCGGTCAATGCCTCGATGGTAGCTTGTGAGTGTGTCAGGCTCATACTCAGACTCGGATGGAAAGGAGGAATGAACCTATGTATTTGTCAAGTTCAGTTGTCATGATGACACAGACAGATCTTGTTTCATTGCGTGGTGGTTCTGATAGCCAGCGTTGGAAATGGCGTATACGTAATTCAGTTTTGCGGGTTGTGTTCACATTTTTATACTTTGAACAAAATTTGTCTTTTCATCTTCTGTTACATGTACAAATGTTGGTTGTTTACGTGTTTCACCTTGAGCACGACTATTAACATTCATCTGTTCCATTTGATTTCTTTGGTCTTGTGAACTCAAATCAATATTATGATGCAGATCAGGCTTACTTTCAATGGACAGCTGGACACCTGCTTCTAAAAGAGTAGACACTGCACTTGTTTCAGTATATTAAGTGCTACTGCTACTGCCATTTTATTCTCTCCAGAACTATGAACAGCCGTTTAAAATAGTTCATTAAAAAATAACTATCGTCAATTAAGTCATATAAACCGATCGATGACCATTCCGTTATGTGCATGGTCGAAAATTCGGCCATATTAACTCTCTGGTCAAACTGCAGACGACGTATCTAATAGTAATACACAAGGGGGTTTCCTATTTTCGCTGCGCGTAGCGTGACGTCATTAAATGGGTCGAAGAATAAACAAGTGGGTTTCCTATTTTCGGTGCGCATAAATGGACGTCATTAAATGGGTCGAAAAAAGTAGTCCGGCTAGTATGGTAATACGGAATTGGAAACAGCGAGTAGCGTAATACGGGATTTTTTATTTCAACGATTGATACAACTCGTATTTTGTTAAAATCATTCAACAGGCATATACTAAAATTGTTTATTTAAATGTTTTTGTTTCATTGCTTTCTTTTAAGACCATGTAGTTTCTTTCAGTTTCATTGTAATTTGTGCTTGCGTGCTATGGGAATGTATAGGTAAAACTTATTGGTTTTCGAAACTTGATTTTCAAATGAAACACGTGCGCATCTATTGGTTTAGCTGTACACAATGGTAGCGTTTGTATAAACGGCCATTGTAAACTTCTTAAGAATGAAGGCAAATATAATATATTGTATTATGCCTGCTGTGTTTATCTTGTATGTATAATATGTAAACTTCATGTGATGCATGTATGGTATTGGATAGAAATGAAATACATGTCTCTGTAGACTATGTCTGTTTGATCAAGGTCATATTTATACTTAGATCAAACATATAAAAATGTTGTCCTAACTTGAATACGGTACAAACAGACACAAATATTTGTCTTGTCCAGACGGTATGTTACGCGCACGAAATAATATCATGTAAACATGGATTCTGATTAACCATAATATTTCCATTCACATCGTATCTATGGAACCACAATATGTTTTGTTTTCCTATTTTTTATCGATTTTAAACAATTTGGTTGAATGATACTTTTGGCATTTATCATACTGAGGCTCTGTTTATTTGTTATTGAAGCTTATGAAGCAAACAACATTTAACGGTGACCTATCAATTTCATTATCGCTTAATGCGCTTAGATGGTTTTCTTAACTTTATTTAAAAGTTCATGAAATATATGCATTGGAAACAAAATTACAGGAAACAAAATGATAAAACTTACAGCTTTGTTATTTTATTAAACCCCTAAACATATATTCTTTTTTCTTTTTCGTTTATTCAATTATATATTAAGAACATGGTTCCTTTTAATATTGAACTAGTTAAATGACAGATAAAAGCATGCGCTTTTTTAAATATAAGTTATTATATGTTTATATTGTTAAAAATGTTGACTGCGTTTACACTCAATGCGTACGGTGTCCACTTAAGATTACGGCATTCTTGAAGGTTTAGTCTATGAACTTGATAAATCACCTGATTGCAAACAGTGAAACAAAAACACAAGACTTTCATTATGTATTTGGCCAATGAATTTTGTTATATTTTCTATCACAAAATGTGCCTTGTTGGCATATACAATCAGAGACCGGTACTTGTATTGACGTACAGCAGAGATTTAAAATTTGTTAACCCTATATCTACGTCTAAAACAGTTTCATATGTTCTCTGTTTATCAAAGCTGATGTCGCAACGTTTTCTACGCAAGTCGAACTGTTTGGGCAATTGGTCACTTGCCTTGCCTTAAATAAAGGACCAACTAAGTGTGTATAATGAGAATTCAATACTGCTCCAGCAGCTGGAGTTTCACTTCTTTATATTAAATGCCTGACTAACAACAGGCCGGATATGTCGTCCAACAGATGCTCAACATATTCAAGAATATGTTATTTATTTAAATAACAAGGACTTAAGCCGACCAATACATATTTGATGAACTTTTGTGTACAATAACAATTTATAACGTCATTACAAGAAAAAACAATGTAATGAAAAAAATTATATGTAAAATGATTTAATGTGTTGTATTGAGGAATTGCTCCGACTTGTATCTGCAATGAAGTGCAATTTTGACGTGTTTCATAGTGTTTATAAATAGTTATATACAACATAAAATAAATGGTACGAGTTCTAGTTAAAACTTATGTTTTGAATAACTAGAAAAGACATACAATATTTACAACGTACACGCACATAAAATAGATCGAATCCAACACAATAAAAATAAAACGACATGAACAACAAGCATTCACCGCATAAGATTTAAACTTGTTTAACAGTAACGAAACACTACCAGCAAATGTTCTGTACGTTAATTTGGCGTACAGTTGTTACAGTTGGCTGCTGTGCACGATCGAAAAGAATTGTCCACAATACTGTGACAACTGCCAGCACCACAATCGTAAATATACTTGACGCCACTGGCACATCTAGCATACAGTTGACAACTTGACGGAGATCCTTCCCAATAGTCCCCGGTCGAATTGCATGTATCTGAAACAAAACATTATATTTCGTATTTAAATTATGAAAGTCATGTTTCCTGAGAACTGTATGTTAGAAAAACATTATTATAAACGTGCACCAACAACATCTTATTTTACTACAAAATCTAGTAGATGTTTGAGAAATCGCGTCTAAAAAGACGACAGCTATATGAACACATGCGCCACAATTTGGTTTGAGCACAGTCATTTGTAAAAACAAAACCAACAATAAGGGTTCATACAACTTGTACAACATCATACTGTCATTTGCCAAGAAAAGTGATTATACTATATGTAGTGTGCAGCCGGACGTTACAACAGATACACGTAAACGGAGGAATAGCAACGGGTTAATTTGTAGGCGTGCTAAACAAAAGACCTGATACGATAAATGTGCCTGTGAGTTATACATTTTTTTAATCGTTTTATTATCGTTTATAACTAGAATGTGTCAAAAAGGCTTATACAGTAACACTAGAATCTGTCAAGAAAGGCTTATATGATATGGTAACACTACAAATGAAGGTATTTATGCGTTACATTGTGCTTTGCAAAATCACACTACAAGATTGACCATACAATCATGTTCCAATTAAGATTATTCATCGTAAATGATATTAATTAAGGAGTTCTTTGCTGTGAAAAAGTTCATATGTGCATGTGTGTGCTTACTTGCTAGTACATTCAACGATTGCGGTGATGTTGATGTAATGAATCTAGGCGTCGGCGATCGATCATATGCGGAGCATCGGAATAATTTGCCGCTATCAGACAAACTGAAAATAAGATTGTGATAGGAAAAGAGTGCTGTCGTCAAACATCCAGCTTTCTCTGTTTGAGAATTGCTCGATCCAGAAGGCCACGAAAACGCTCTGTAGCTTTCCGTAATGTTGTCGTAAACCTCCAACGTAAGTTCCTGGGCAGGGTAACCCATGTTGCCTTCACACTTCAGAATGTCTTCGTATGGCATTTGTTGTTTTTCGATAGCTTTTGATGGCATGGTAAGCGTTAGATTACCAACGTCAGCTAAAATGTAAATTGTCCGTATGAATCCACAATTAAATAATATATTTCAAGGTTCAATTGGATAACACAAATCACATTTTTCATAATTTATATGTAATGACATCCCGGCAAAGTAGTAGAAGTATATATAACATGGACGTCTTTCATGTCTGGCTGTCCGTAAACTTGTCTGACAAAATACTCATGCACATTTTGATGTACACTATTCAAACCCGTATGCATACTTCTTTATGATTCGTGTGCAAATTTAATTATCCAAACGTTACCGAAGTTAAATACTGTGTTCACCTTATAAGTTTTATAAAATATTATTACAATTCGCTAAATGCAACGACATAAGTCGTGTACATACGTGGGGAAAGAGGTATAAGTCACTACTAGAACAAGCTCCAGTTTACCTGTTAATGCAAGGAACGTAGTAGCAAATGCGTCCGGTCTGTTAACCGAATGGCAATCATACTCCCCTTCGTCGCTGCATGCTACGCTCCTGATCAATAGTGATACCCTTAAGCTGGTGCTGTCAACTATACCGGACACTGCATATCCCGATGAATTCGAGCAATTGCCAATGGCTTGGCTGTTAATTGTACACACCAAGCCATCCATTCTTCGAGTTATTTTTGCCCCACCGTTTAAGGCATCGCCCTCAATAATGCATTCAATATCTTTCGCCTCTCCTATTTTTGCAGAGTTGTTGCTAATGAAATTGACAACTGAAACACATGGAAAAGTAATTTATGAATACTATATTTGTATTTTCTCCGGTTAAGAAAAAAATGATATTGTTCAGCTATATGATTAAGACATACAGTTGTTAAAGAAATTAATGAAGTTAACACAACACATTGCCGTTGCATAACGTCATATTTTTTATATAAAATATAGTGTAGACTAATTACTTTAAAACTGTATGTCGTAATCATATACCGATATTACGAGTACAATGTTGTTTTTGAACATATATCTATTTACTAAATCGTACCTGTATTTGACAATTGTATCATCGTGAAAGCAGAACTAGAAAGAATAACCCCACTGACGTTCTTGGCAACACAGCGGACCTCGGAGTTGTTCCAGCTCTGATCTGCAGTTTGCTTAATCGTTGCAGAGCCTGCACACGAACACAGTTCTGAACAATTGGAAGGCTGGCCAATATGAGTAACTAGCGCATCTCCTACCTGAAATTCAAAGCAGGTTGTCATATCGCAACGGCGAACAAACATTCTGAAATTTCATCTACGTGAAATTAAAGTTATACTAAACACGACTATTGAATTGAACAACGTATGGTAAAACTGATCTGTTGAAAATTTATACTGAGAAATTCTGGAAGAACTTTCTAGCATTATCAGATGAATATTAAAGTTCATAACAATAGAATAACGTTATTTTCAAACACTTAAACGTTGATTAATGTACCTTTTTAACTTCAATGTAAAGACTAGAGCGTGCATTCCCGCCTGTTGTGCGACCCACGTTCCCGACACAGGTTATTTCAAACGGTTGGTTAAGCCAAACAGTTGTCGGTTTGGTTAAGATTGGGACTTTCGGCTCTTCTGTAATGAGAAAATTTCTGATACATAAGACGTTCCGTTTGATGATATGTAAATAAATGCTATTAACATACTGGTTTGCATTCCTTGAGCCGTTTACATAAAAAAAAGCGTTCATTTATGCCCGAGATTACCGATATATCTGTGTAATACTCTCTGACCGATTCGAAATGCATATAATTCCAGAACATGAAGGTATTATATATGTGTCATTAGTGTTTTACTAATACATTTATCAAACTATTTATCCATAATTATATCTACCTATCAACCACACTTGAAACATTGCAGATGTCCCATTGTTGATACTGATAGTATACAAGCCTTCAATGGTACAGTTGGTCAAGGAAAGTGTTACGTTGATGTTTGTTGTCGATATTATTAGGCTCAAGCCCGGGTTCACAACAACGGAAGTTCTAGGATTTGATTGAGAATAAAGACTTCCTCCATCTTTACTAACGTTCAGTTGATTGACTGTATCAACATTTATCAGCATACACGAGACGGACACCTGTTCCCCAATATAACTCGCAATGCTTGTCGAATTGCAGTACACCTCTGTGAATAAATTATAAATATACTGAACAGGTCACAATTCTAAAAAGTCGCAGACATTTTTGGCAGTAAGTCAATCGAAATCGAAATTAAAATGTATACCTTCTAAAAACGAGTTTTCAAAAGTGAAGATGAAATAAAACAAAATGATGGTAATTAGAAACATTTTAAGTATACTTACGTTGTGCATCGGGAGATATGGTCGCTGCAAAAGACGCAACAATCACTATTAATACGATTTGCATTACCCCTACAAGACTATGGTCATATGACAATCGATTTTGACTATTTTGTCAAACGAATGGTCACTTAAGTGTATTGAGATTTGCGATAATGGTGGCAAACAGGTGATGGCTAATATTTTACATAAATATTTCCGTTCTTCTTGAACATTTTAAAATATGATGAAAATTTCTTTACATTATTTTATTTTGATACTTACTCGTTGTCACGATTGTTGGTCCTGAAAAAGATGCAACAATTATATTAGCTTCATATAATTGTAAAGAATACTATGCATTTGTGAAGGAGGAATCGAACAACTAACTTATTTCAAAATCTATGTCTTCACAATAAAAAAAACATGTTCAGACCTCATAAATCTTTGAAATAATACATTGAAATAATCATAATAACATATGTATACTTAAATATATGCTTGCCTTTTTTATCACACACGCATTCCGTGCACAGATATGTGGTAAAATTACGACACTGGGTCTTATTGCAGAGTTCTGGGACGCCTGCAATGCCGCCATCAGCGTTGCATACGACTCCAACATGGCAGAGATATGGATGTTCGATGTTCGTTTCATTCCTGTTTTCACACCACGTGTCTAAAGTATTATTGAAATACATTATCGCAAGTTTAGGACCGTTTTACGTTCAACTGTGCAGCTTAAGGGAATATTATTAAACATATGGACCAATGACGACATGTCTATTAACACATTTGTTCTGATATTTTCGGGAAACAATACATTTAGTAAAGGTTATACACAATTAAACTTGGATCAAATAAAACTGTCTGCTTTATTAAATGTCAATATTATTTGTGAATGCAGAACTTGTGTGTTGTGAATTGGTTTCAAAATAACGTCTTCCTTTTCTATAAATTGCTTTTTAAATGTACATACCTGGAACAACTTTTATTACCCCTTCCTCGGAGTATTTCACGTCACCGTTGGGCAACTCCAAAGACGGTTTAATTGAACAACGAAATTTGCGTAGGTTCATTGACACATCTGCTTTTTGGAAGCCAAAATAAAACTTTTGGTACATTCCACAAGATGCGGGAATGGTCTCCTCTTTAAAAATCGATGCGATAGAGTTGGTTTTATTGTTAAGATCCAAGAATGTTTCAAACTCGTTCTGAATGTCGATTTCAATTGAAAGTTTTCCTGGAGGAACGCCTAATTCTCCTTCGCAAATGAAAGGGAGATCAGCTCTGGTGAATTTGTTATGTATTATCTCCCTTGACATTGTCAATTGTGGTATTTCTGGCAGCCCTGACAAGAATAAATAAACAATATATGTTACTTACGAGCAATATTAAGTAACATGTTCCCAGATATAAGACGATACGAAATGTGTAAAGAGTGTTTTACGATACGTCACAAGCCGAGCATTCGGTTAGGTAGTAACGTGTATTAACAAGATAACAGATTTAAATGTAAATACGGCGATATTTGAAATACAAAGTTTTATTTGAACATGATTACATTATCAAAATTAATTCGTTATTTCACACGTTGACTTCTTAAATTCAGTTATTCAGAAAGACTTACTTTGAACAGAAAGTGTAGTCTTCGCTTGGGCTCCTGTGTTCGATTTGGAAGAGCACACGTATTCACCGCTGTCATTACAAGACATATTTGCAATAATGAGCCTCATAAGCAGTGTATCTCCATCACGATAACCGGATACTGAATATCCAGTTAGCGTGGAGCAATTTCCCTGCAGTTCGCCGTTAAATTCACAAACCAGATCGCCACTGCTTCGTGTTATGATAGCTATATCTTGGGCACTATTGAAGATTCCCTTCAGGCGACACTCAACTATTTTTTCTTTATCCACAATAGCCGTTGTGTTACTTGTGAATGATACCACTAAAGTATATAAACACAAATAAGTAAAACAGTTATTTCAAGAAAAGTGTCCACCGCTGCTTTTTTGCCTTAATCATCACTAAATAAATAAATCACTGCAGTTTGTATTCATTATTACATAATGATGAGCGTTATTTGTGAGTAGTATACACAATTACACATATTAATAATCGATCTGCATATGAATAGAAAACCAAATTCTATTTTAACCGTGGTAAATTTCTACGATACTACGTTGCTATAACACGCAGCTTAATCGTACCTGATTCTGACAGAACTACTGTTTCACTGCCAGATGCAGAAACAATAGTATCATTATTGTCGACAGCAATGCAGCGCACCTCCGTGTTGTTCCATGTTCCATTGGCTGTTATTGCTATTTCTATTGTTTCAGTACACTGGCATGCGTCATTACATATTGGCGGGCTGACACCCCCATACAGTTTGTCTTTCTGAAACTTAAGATAAAATAGGTGTATATATTAGCTTTCCCGTATTACGTTACGTTTTATGTAAACGTATCAAACACGTATCATTTTAAATCTCATCAAAAAGGTTATGTCAAATGTAACACATAACTTAATATAAAATATGAACTTATCACTGTGCCATTGTCTTTAATATATTATGCCAATAGCTTAAAATCAATAGATACTTTTTAATATTTATATACTTAGTTCTTTATCGAAAAGATTGAATTATTAATGTGTTGTTAAAATAACCTTAATTGACAACTCTGTCCTTATTGGGACTAATGGGTACTAGTATTATTTAATCCTCAATG
Source organism: Dreissena polymorpha (assembly GCF_020536995.1). Classification (NCBI taxonomy): domain Eukaryota; kingdom Metazoa; phylum Mollusca; class Bivalvia; order Myida; family Dreissenidae; genus Dreissena; species Dreissena polymorpha. Next base: position 63,723,227 of record NC_068360.1, read on the forward strand.
GCCTTATAATGTGTAAACATCTCCTGATAATAAAATACACTAAGGGGATGGAGTTGGATATTTCATGTCCTAATTAAGATATACTTAAAGTACAATTATAACTAATTTTGGGACATGAAATTTTAGCAGTTAAAGCTAGAGTATCGTAAATATCTGTTTTACTTTTTCTAATAAGGATGTTCCTTCTCCTATTTATGACCTTTATACTATGAAGTTCCTAAAATGATTTAACGAAATACACAAAAAGTAAAGTATGTAGCACCGAGACGTTGTAAAACGAAACTGATATAACAAGCAAGACGCACGGCTACAGCATTTATACTTGAAACGACATTTCAACATAAAGTAACATTATTTAAATTACAAGTTTCGATTTAAGTACCAATGTGACGTTTTAGAATACATATTGTCTCATAACATCTTATTTGACAGTCACACATTATACAGTCATGCCGATGAACATTAAAACTCACAACTTTGTGGATTGGATAACTTACCTGACTACCCCACTGAATGTAGAGCTTTGATCTGTATGCTCCTCCACTGATGCGCCCAACATTCCCGGTACAGTTTATGCTGAACGGCTGGTTAAGCCACTTTTTTGGTGCCACTGACATTGACGGTGAAGTAGCATTTTCTAAAAAGCACATTTATCTTTGTATAAACGTTTGATTGGGATGTTAAAAAGCTTGTTACATACATATTGTATGTTGAATTATACACATATAAATTGCTACATGGTAACGAACAAGTGTTTTACAGATGATATTATGATAATTAATTTATGTTGTAAAGTATAATTTGTTCGGAGACGAATGATGAAAGCTTATAAACAATTCGTTTTGTTCTGTATCGGGATAGAGGCCGGATATCCGGCTAAATAATTATTATAATGATGGGTACAAGGCGGAGGACACATGCTTTTGGCTGCGGGGGATGACTATATGTTAACAAACAATCCTTCAAACACACATCAAACTGCACACCACATTAACCAGTAATTATTACATAAAATTGGCACAGCCACACCATTTAGAAATGTCATATTACTGTGTTCATTGTGCGCTGCACATTTTACTTTCTTGAGTGCGAGTCTCTCCGCTTCCGCCCTACACTTAATCCGCATATGGACCTATATACAAAAACAAAGCACAATTGATAAGATGGGGTAATAACTAGTACCTGTCAACCATGTTGTAAACGTCCCAGTGGTGCCGTTGTTGATGCTTATAGTATACGAATCTTCGACGCTACAGTTTGTCATAATGAGCGTAATATTGATACTTGTTTCGGATATCATTAAACTCATCTCTGGGAACGCGACTTGTACCAATCCGGACGCATTTATTTCAGAACGGATTGTTCTTCCATCTTTGCTGACGTTCAGTTGAAGGATTACATTCACATTCAGAAGGGTGCAATACACATTCACTCTTTCACCTCGGACATTGCCTACGCTTTGTGGAGTACAGTACATCTCTGCAATGATACCCGTGTAATACAATCTACTAAGATGATTATATATTAACATACACAAAATAACATATATTAAAAAATGATATTTTTAGAAACATTTAAAAAAATAAATATTTCTACAAACAATTTGTAATTGTAAAGAAGTATGTAAGTTGAAAAAAGGATATTTACGTTCTGCATCAGGAGAAACAGTGGCTGAAAATAAAGAACACTAGTTAAAACGACTATATAAACCTTCAATAAAATTCACATGCTGCTCAACTACATATTTTTATAGAAAGCAATTCATTTAGTTGTAAATATGTTTCTTCTAATATTGTATTGTATATGATAATTGTGTCTATACAAACTACTGTACTGAAAAATGAAATACAACAACACACTCAAAGTGATTATATAAATAAAAGCGCCTACTAGTTGTTGTGGTCACAGGTCCTGAAGCAAAATGAAACAAAAACACATTTGTGCGCTTCAATAAATTGCGACAAATATCTACACAATTTGTTCTTGCGTAGTTACTGCACAAGTAATGTATAAATTCATATAACGTAATTAAATTATTTTCAATTATAATATAAATATTGTTTAAAATAAAGATTTGTTTACTTTGATTAAAAAATCTATTGGCATACACACCTTGTTTATTGCACGTACATTCCGGACACGCGGTATGTGCAAAAACATTGAAACATTGTGTTTCTTTACACCCTAGAGGAACGCCAAGAATTGCTCCTTTTGCGTCGCACGAAACTCCTACGTGACATAGGTATGGGTGCTCAATGATACTTTCACTAGTCACGTTCTGGCACCAGGTGTCTGAAATAAGTTTAGATGTTGATAAATGATACATTGTCGGTCTGTTAAATTTCGTTATTTACAACTTAATATGTATAATTTTGCGAGATAAGAAACGAAATAAATGCAAAAAAAAAAATATTTTTTAATATAAGATCAGGATATTGTCGACGAATGTGACTTTATCGATACAAGACATGAAAAATAAATCAATACATTTCTTCAAAGATCTCATGAATGATAAATCTCTTATCAAATGACTTACTAATTAACTACAGTCACAAGATAAAACGAAGCAAAAAACTATATAAGTAGTATAATTGTTACATGTATTTATTACACTCTGTTAATAAAATTACACCTACCAGGCACAACTTTGATAGTTCCTACTCCAGATAGCTTTACATTTTGATTTGCTAAAGATTCGGATGGCTTGATAGAACAACGAAATTTTCGTAAGTTCATTGTAAAATCTGCTTTATGGAAAGCAAAATATAACTTCTGATACGTCCCACATGCATTTGCGATGGTCTCCTCTTTAAAGATGAAACCTATGGAATTGTTTCGATTGTTTATGTCAAGGAAGGGTTTAAACTCATCTTGAAAATCACTCTCTATAAAGAGATTGCCTGCTGGAACACCGAGCTGTCCTTCGCAGATAAAAGGCCGGTCACCCAGTGTAAATTTATTGTGAATAATCTCTCTTGACATTGTCAAACGAGGTTCCTCCGGTAATCCTATTCAAGACACATTTATTGGTACATGAAAAAGTATGCACACGAAAATATATAGGTTGTACTTAATGTAGCAACCACGATATCAAGTTTTGGGATAAATGGATAGATATTATCGGTAGAAGCATGTCTATCCGTAGTATCGACCCTGTTAATGAATACAAAAAGAATTTGGAAGTGAACACATACAAAAACACGCATGTGTTATATGTCAATCTATATTTAAATGTGTATTTGTGGACATAACGACGAAAAGGGCAATAACTCGGCATTGTTTTTACAAAAATCTTGCTATATTTAGCTCCCTGTTGTAATCGGTATAATGTACTATGTTTCTCATCATATCGGCCCTTCTGATTGGTTGCTAAGATTTTATACTAGTCGCATGTGCTTGTTCAAAAAAAGAATCTTAATGGAAAAACGAAACGCTTGCTGATGGTGTTCTTAAAATAGTTTTACATTTTATTAAACAATGAGCGGAATATACAACATTTGATAAAGCTACTTTTAATCCATAAACAAACTAACATAATTGCGTGTTACGTAATTTAAAAATCATAGCATCACCCTAGAATAATCATAACCTTCTTTCCAATTAACTCCGGAAATCATAAGAATGATCGTTGTTATAGCCATGGATAACCATCAAATAAATTACAACTTCTAAAAATTAAAAAAAAAAATTAATTTGCCAGCACTTCTTGAGAGTCTTTCATTACGAAAAGTCACGATACTATGAGGAGGGCCGATACTATGAGAATAAGGGATACTAGATGAAAACGGAATAAAGTGATTTTGATTAAGTGTACAAGAACGTCGAATAAAGGTTCTTTCTTGAATCGCTGTCAGTCACCATGTATCGCCTATTAAGTTTTGTTATATTAGAAATTTACCTTAATCGTACACAACAATAAAAACATAAGTATGTTTAAGTATAAAAAACAGTGTATACATGATTTAAATCCAAACCTACTTTCAATATTTAGGGTTGTAACCGCTTTAGCCTCCGGGTTTTGCTGTAATGAGCACGTGTATTCGCCACTGTCGTTACAAGAAACGTTTGCAATAAGTAGCCTCACGACCAGTGTATCGCCATCTAATGCGCCAGTAACAGAATACCCCGTTGCCTTAGTGCACATTCCTACTAGCGAGGAATTGACTGAGCAAACCAAATCTTCAGAGGTACGTGTTATCACGGCGCTACCTTGGGCGAAGTTCGCGATTCCCATGAGGCGACACTCTAGAAACTTTTCTTGACCAACAACAGCCGAAGTGTTACTTGTGAATTCTGTGACTGAATATATAAATATGTATTAAATTACCTAATCAAACTTAACTAGGCAACAATCGGTTTTAAGTTTCCTCAAATATTTTGCGTTATGATAATGTTAATACAAGAGCACCGCCTTGCGGGTACAAACCGCTCATCTATTTTTCTTTTGAAAGGTGTAGGAACCTATTTCATTTTCAATCACAAAGGATGGAGAGGTGTAGTGGAGAGGGGTTTATAGTGTGGGGGTGTGGTCATTTATTACATTATCTTCCAAAAATGCAAAAAAATCCAAAAAAACAGAGATGTGTTTGTCAGAAACACAATGCCCCCTATTGCGCCGCTTTGAAATTATTAAAAAAATTACCTTTGACCTTGAAGGATGACCTTGACCTTGACCTTGAACTTCCACCACTCAAAATGTGCAGCTTTATGAGAAGGCCGCTTTGAAATATTTATTGTTTGACCTTTGACCTTGAAGGATGACCTTGACCTTGAAGGATGACCTTGAACTTCCGCCACTCAAAATGTGCAGCTTCATGATAACGCCGCTTTGAAATTATTATTTGTTTGACCTTTTACCTTGAAGGATGACCTTGACCTTGAAGAATGACCTTGACCTTGAACTTCCACCACTCAAAATGTGCAGCTTCATGAGAACGCCGCTTTTATTATTTTTTATTTCTTTTTTACCTTTGACCTTGAAGGATGACCTTGACCTTGAAGAATGTCCTTGAACTTCCACCACTCAAAATGTGCAGCTTCATGAGAACGCCGCTTTGAATTTTCCTTTGACCTTGAAGGATGACCTTGATCTTGAACTTCCACCACTCAAAATGTGCAGCTTCATGAGGTGCACATGCATGCCAGACGCCATATATTTGACATTTGACCTTGAAGGATGACCTTCACCTTCACCTTTCATCACTCAAAATGTTCAGCTTCTTGAGATACACATGCATGCCAAATATCAAGTTGCTATCTTCAATATTAAAAAAGTTATGGCCAATGTTAAAGTTTTCGGACGGACAGACACCATAAATTTGACATTTGACCTTGAAGGATGACCTTGACCTTTCACCACTCAAAATATGCAGCTCCATGAGATACACATGCATGTCAAGTTGCTATCTTGAAAAAGTGAAAAAGTTATGGCCAATGTTTTTTTCGGACTGACAGACAGACTGACTGACAAACTGACGGACAGTTCAACTGCTATATGCCACCCTACAGAGGGCATAAAAATTATTTTTGGGGTGGGGGTGGGGGGTATAGTGTGAGGGTGTGGTGGTCATTTATAAGACGATCTTTAATTTTAAAAAAAAATAATGGGGTGATTGAGGGGGGATTCGGGGGGCGTAGGGGATGGTTTGGACGGAGTCAATCGTGGTATGTCAGGTAAGAGTTGTTTTGTCAAAGTATCAATCGAATCGAATCACAAATAAAGAAGTTATGGCAATTTTAGCAAAATTTAATAATTTGACCTTGAGAGCCAAGGTCATTCACATGTAAAGGTAAAATTCAACTTGCCAGGAACAGTACCCTCATGTTAGCATGAAAGTATTTAAAGTTTAAAAGCAATAGCCTTGATACTTTAGAAGTAAAGTGAATCTTAACACAAAATGTTACCATATATTCAAAGTTACTAAGTCAAAAAAGGGCCATAATTCGGTAAAAATGATAACCAGAGTTATGCATCTTGTCCTTTACTGTCCCCTTATGATAATTTGCGAGTGTTCCAAGTATGAAAGCAATATCTATGATACTTTAGGGGTAAAGTGGACCGAAACACAAATATTTTCAGGTATAAAGGGCCCAAAATTCCGTCAAAATGCCAGTCAGAGTTACATAACTTTGCCTGCACAGTCCCCTTATGATAGTTAGTAAGTGTTGCAAGTATGAAAGCAATAGCTTTGATACGTAAGGAATAAAATGGACCTAAACACAAAACTTAACCAAAATTTTCAATTTTCTAAGTATAAAAAGGGCACATAATTCTGTCAAAATGCGCAAGCCAGAATTATCTAACTTTGCCTGTCCAGTCCCGTCATGATAGTAAGTAAGTGTACCAAGTTTGAATGCAATAGCATTGATACCTTATGAGAAAAGTGTACCTAAACGCAAAACTTAACCGAACGCCGACGCCGACACCGACGCTGACGCCGACGCCGACGCCAAGGTGATGACAATAGCTCTTTTTTTTTCAAAAAATAGATGAGCTAAAAAACAGTGTGTATAAACGCTTAATTACTTTCATAGCTAACAAGAAAAACATAAAACGGTTTTTAATGAGACGAATCAGTAAGTAGATAATGTAATCAATGTGTATACTTATCATAAGTAGCTTCGATAATAGTAACTATAATATACCTGATTATGCAAGGATAATGGTTAAACTATCAGTTACTGTAATATACCTAATTATGCAAGGATAATAGTTTCAATATCAGATACTGTAATATACATGATTCTGCAAGCATAGTGGTTTCATGATCAGATAATGTAATATACCTGATTCTGCAAGGACACTGGTTTCACTATCAGACAATGTAATATACCTGATTCTGCAAGGATCATGGTTTCACTATCACATACTGTAACATACCTCATTCTGCAAGGACAATGGTTTCACTATCACATACTGTAACATACCTGATTCTGCAAGGACAATGGTTTCACTATCAGATACTGTAATATACCTGATTCTGCAAGGATAATGGTTTCACTATCAGACACTGTACTATACCCGATTCTGCAAGGATCATGGTTTCACTATCACATACTGTAACATACCTGATTCTGCAAGGACAATGGTTTCACTATCACATGCTGTAACATACCTGATTCTGCAAGGACAATGGTGTCACTATAAGATACTGTAATATACCTAATTCTGCAAGGATAATGGTTTCACTATCAGACACTGTAATATAACTGATTCTGCAAGGATAATGGTTTCACTATCAGACACTGTAATATACCTGATTCTGCAAGTATGATGGCTTCACTGACTGATGCAGCTATGACAGTATCGTTCTTGTCGAGAGCAATGCATCGCACTTCCGTGTTGTTCCATGTCTCATTTGCTGTTATTGCTATTTCTATTGTTTCAGAACACTGGCATTCGTCATTACATATTGGCGGAGATGCGACTCTATACAGGTTTTCTTTCTTAAGCTGTCAATAAACACAACAAAACCCGATCGTTAAACAAAAATGCAAGTGTTTTCATGTTTCACCGGCTTGCTTTTTTCTCAACAACGCACAACATAACGATTTCAACAAATATCTTCAAATATATGAAAACCAATACGCGGTGTATTTAGAAAATATTTAAATATAACAATTCGTCATAATTTAAAAATGAGCAATATGGAACAAGTTAAGGGAAACCGACTTTTAGCAAGAAAGAATACTATTTAAGTTTTCACGGTTTTATTTTCACAAGTATACATGTTTTAAAATAACGCACACTCGTGTGGATTGACGTTAAATAGGGCGATTTGCGGTATGAAAAGAAACTTGTTGGCAACAGTTACATGTATAACTTACCTGACCGCCCCACTGAATGTAGAGTTTTGACATGTAGGACCCTCCGATGAGGCGTCCGACGTTCCCTCTGCACGTTATGGTGAACGGCTGGTTAAGCCACTTATTTCGTGCCACCGTCATTAATGGTGAAGTAGCATTGACTGCCAATATAAGATACAGATATTGTCATTTATATAATCGATAAATAATATAAATCATCAGTTATTATCGATTGCATTGTATGTCCGCTTTTTAATCATACAAGTTATTCTTGCATAAAACGTATTCAATTCCATGTACAATGCAACATAAGTTCTGTATTGATGAATTACCTATTCTACTACGAACACAAGAAATAAACATGACAAAATGCATATGCTTGTTTGATCAATCTATGAAAGAATAACTTGTGGACAAAATAAATATTACCGAGCAACCATGTAGTAAACGATCCTGACGTGCCGTTGTTTATGGTGACTGTATAAGACCCTTCAACGCTGCAGTTTGTCATAATAATCGTTAACTGCATGAATGATGGGCTTATTACAATATTTATATTGGAGACAGCTGTTTGGTTTGTCGGATTTAGTATCGAACCAACAAGTATTCCGCCTTTGCTTATATTTAGAACTGTTATGGTATCAACGTTAAACAGAGTACAGGACACAGTGAGCCGTCCACCACTGTATTCTGCAACGCTCATAGGCTTGCACTCGATTCCTGAAATTGTAAGTTAATTTACAAACTTTCAAATACATTTTGGATTTCAAGTGAACGAACTTCGCGCACAGTATAGCAATATGTATTTTTTTATTATTATTGAGAACTACGATGGTATATACACGATAAATATAATCAGAATAATGTTATTTTAATTATACATACGTTCGTCATAAGGAGATGGTGTAGCTGAAATATGATATAATATGGTTAAGTGTAATTAAAAAGGTTTATTCTTATTGTTAGGATACCTTTCTACATTATTTTGGCGAAACAAAACTGTTTACATCACGAATCCAATTCATGTTAATTGGACGATGTATTAAGCTTTATTACATCAAACTGATCAATATTTGACATTTGCATAAAAGAAAACCTGTTGAAAGTAAATATGTCATATTATAATAATACTGTGTAAGCAAAATTATTTATGTGGTTAATAATAATAAAGATATTATTTTAAAATTGTATGCCGCTTATACGTGTGAAATGAATTAATTGTATTTCAATTTGGGCCGAACCAGACATAAATTGTGCCTCAAACTTTAATATACGTACTCGTGGTTGTAGTGGTTGGTCCTGAAATTAGAGTACAAACAATTACATTCAGTCGTGAACATCTGTTATGTTGACGTAATAAAACTTATACAAATTACGGCACTTTATTGATTAAAAGATAGCATTGTTACAACCCGAAGTGTAATAACGACCTGAATTGTATTTATTATTACAATTGCTTGACAACCTGAATTGTAATAACGCCCGAAAAGGTAATAAACTTATTGTGTGGCTTAAAATTGCATCTGATGGCATTTTCAAACACAGATTATTGCAAAATAGAATACAACATCTATATAAAGTTTATATTAATAAGGCAATACGACCTATGAATGACAAAAAGGTGTTCTTATACAACCTCAATTGTAATAAAGTTTTTATATTATTACAATTGCTTATAAACCTGAATTGTAATAACGCCCGAAAAGGTAATAAACTTTTTTTTCGGCTTAAAATTGCATCTGATCGCATTTTCAAACACAGATTATTGCAAAATATAATTCATACATGTATATAAAATTTATATTAATAGGTCAATACGACCTAGGAATGATAAAACGGTGTTCTCATACAACCTCAATTGTAATAAAGTTATTACATTATTACAATTGCTTGACAACCTGAATTGTTATAACGCCCGAAAAGGTCATAAACTTATTGTTTGGCTTAAAATTGCATCTGATCGCATTTTCAAACACAGATTATTGCAAAATATAATACATACATACATATATATATATTAATTTATACTGATAGGGCAATACGACCTTTCAATGACAAAAAGGTATTCTCATACAACCTAAATTGTAATAAAGTTATTACATTATGACAATGGCTTGACAACCTGAATAGTAATAACGCCCGAAAAGGTAATAAACTTATTTCTTGGTTTAAAATTGCATCTGATCGCAGGTTCAAACACAGATTATTGCAAAATATAATTCATACATGTATATAAAATTTATATTAATAGGGCAATACGACCTATGAATGATAAAAAGGTGTTCTCATACAACCTCAATTTTAATAAAGTTTTTACATTATTACAATTGCTTAAAAACCTGAATTGTAATAACACCTGAAAGGGTAATGCACTTATTTCTTGGTTTAAAATTGCATCTGATCGCATTTTCAAACACAGATTATTGAAAAATATAATGCATACATGTATATAAAATTTATATTAATAGGGCAATACGACCTATGAATGACAAAAAGGTGTTCTATTACAACCTCAATTGTAATAAAGTTATTACATTATTACAATTGCTCGACAACCTGAATTGTAATAACGCTTAAAGTATAATAAACTTATATCTTGGTTATTCTTATTTCTTGTTGTTTGCGCTTTTAAACATGATCTTCGACGTCTCCGTGCTGACCTCCACCTGTATGCTCCTCAGAGTATGTTGGTGAGGTCCAGGAGTTCACTGCTGGTGCAACAAATCAGGTCAATGTAATCCGCGAATCTCAAATTAAAAATGGTTGTGCCATCGATGGTGTAATGTTCTTTTGTTCTTAAAGTTTAGTATGTATTTGTTGCCTCGACCCGTAAAGGGATAAGTTTATCCAAGACCCACGAGGGATTGGTTTTAAACACGTTTATTCGCTACGACTATCTAAGAGGAACTACTAACGAAACAAGCATATGAAATACAGCAAGCAATCTTATTGGCCGAGTCTGGCTGTAGGCGGGGCTTATCAGTCGGCGTTGCTAGACCGCTGATCATTACAGATGGGGATAAACATGTGGTGGTCCTGGGGTCTCCTGCATTATCTTCTCAAGGAAAAGGTTAAACAAGACGAGGGAGAGCAGACATTTCTGACGGACGTCCACCGATGTCCTAAAGTAGTCACACATCTGTCAATTGAGAAGTACTGCGCTGATAGCGTTTTTGTTCAGTTCTTTGAGGACTTGCAACAGCCTTTCAATAATTGTAAAAGTAAGAAAACGAAAGTCCAATCGTTAAACAGAATGGCTCTCAACTGACAGGGTAAACACTATAATAAACAAAACTTTACTTTATTTAGTGTGATTATAGATAACTTTCTTGTGCTAACGTTGTATTATGTGGTGATGACGATATAATCGACTCGCGGTATCGACTAATTCACATGTGTGAACGAGATACTAACTCGTAGTAATGACTTATTAAATCGTTGTTGTAATAACTGTATATGAATTAAATGATGAAATGGAACGAGATAACTAATGCGTGACAACGCCGTAATCAATAAATCAAAATAACGAAGTTTGAGTTACAAAATCGTAAAAACGACATATATTTTAACATGAACATACCGCAGCTGTGTCACTTTATTGTTAAGACATCCATGTGACACTGTTCAAATAAACCTTTAAAGGGACAACTTCTTTAATACGGATTTTTAAGCCAGAATGACCAAGTTGTAGTGCGTAGAAATGTGCCCTAAATGGTCCCCCATTAAAATCCAGCATAGGTCAACATTATCTATTTATTATTTGTTTTTATCATTTATAGGTTATAAGTATAAATATAATATACAGCTTTGCTAATAAATTTAATGACATAGTGACACATTGAAAATTAAGAATTGTTTGATAGTTGGATATTTTGGGCTATTTAAACCCTATAACTGTGTAAACATTAATGGCAGGTTGTGATATGTACATATTAAAACGCAAAACACATTTATTTATCGTGATGTATTTTGGCAAGCCGGTATAAGCGGTTAACTTTTACAGCAATAAACATAAACCATTAACACACTTGTTTTCCATAATTTCACATGATTTATAATCGAATCTGCGGTTGCACAAAGTTTTAAGCAATACAAGTGTTCGTTTTGCAACAACGCGTGTTGCACATTAAATTCTACATTAGAAAGATTCAATCTGTAAAATACACATAAAGTAATTCATTGGAACGAAATAATATTCATAAACCATAAAATATCTGCAGTTTGTTTTATAGTAGCAAATATATATAATGATCATGTCATTAAGTTAAATACTTTCTCAAACGTTAAAAGATATTTGACATCGTTAACAACCACGACATACAATTTACATTTTTGCAAACCACGTCCTACGCTAAATTACGCATTTTTAGAATGGTGCACACATAAAATAGGTGTCGGTATTCGTTAATTATGAATTCAAATAAGTCTTACTTGTTTAAGCATATCACTAAATGTTACTCAGTATCAATTTTCTTTGTTTAATGTGTTACAGATGTTGCATTCTTTTGTGAATATTATTATTATTTCATTATAGTCACATATAATCAAGAAGTGATATATAGACTCTAAATATAACAATTTGCATAAATGTAATAATAAAGTATGTATGTGTTATTATATTGGCATAATCGTTGATGTTTTATTGACCAAACAAAGCCCGAAAAAGAAGTTATGAAAAACGTATTTCATAATGAACTCTATAACTGTAAATCTACATTACCCTACTTAATTTTTTTAAACCAAAGTGGTACTTATGCATGTAAATCAACATTGATAATATCGATACATCTCGGGATAGGTTGCGATTGACGTGCGCATAACCTTAAGTTTTTGTTTAAGTGTTAAACACAGCTAAGCCCCGATCAACGAACATTTGCTCACATGCGTTTGTCCAAATGCTTCGCTTGCAAAACAAAAAACTTATTTGTAAGTTATGAATAACTGTAAACATTGTGTTGGCCATCATGTACAAACAGCGCGAATAGTGCATGCGTGTGTTCTCTTTTCAGTCGATTACTTGTTTTTATCTGTAGATAAAAACTAACTTGGACTGTGCAACTAATGGCTTAACACAAAAAGGGTAAATCAAGATTTAGGTGGCGTGAACAGCAGCGACACTCGTCAGAAGTAAAAGGAAATAAACATTGCATTAGAATTTTCAAACCATGAGTTTTGTATAGTTAGATTAAAACGCTGTCAGAACTGGAAAGTAAGTCTCGTCTTGTGTATTGTTATTAGTACAACAAACACGGCTACTCAGAAACAATTTTGTTTTCTTTATTATTTGTTTGATTTATTTTTGTTTTTTTTTTAAATCGGAATACGAACTAGTATTTGTCAATTGTGGTGTTCCGTTTAGTCAAGTGCTAAACAAAAAACGAAAAGACGGTACATGCACGGGCCAGTATTGAAACGGTGCTTCGCTGGTACTGTCGCATTTTAATAGAAACGGACACAGAAATATATTACACGGTTGATGATATGGACAACACTGAGCAATGTCCAAGGTCAATGAGCAATAATTCGACAACACACAATGATGCTATTGTTTTATTATTAATAGTTGAATATTGGAAGATGAAGTTCTTGCATTGTGACCACCATGAAAGTAAAATTAAACATGTATCTCTGTAAAATTGGAATATTGCTAGAGCAAATGGAGCTACACTGTTTTAAATTGTTTGCTGGAACGATTCAATCAAACAAAAACGTTTATTTCATTGTCTTTGTATAGTATTGCAGTGAATCAATTGTAATGTGTATAATAGATTTAAAGACGGTCATCCCAGCTTTTTTATGATTATGTATAATGTACGGTGTATTTTGTTTGTATCATATAGTGCAAGCAATTCTGCTGGAGCATCTGTAGTTTCTTTATATTAAAATCCGCCGAGTATTATATCATGTGTTTATCGTTCATTGGTCGCATTTCAATATATTGATAGTTAAATTCCTTTTTTAAAGTCTAAAGTATAATAAGTTTAGAGCATCATGACACACCGTCGGTTACAAACGATTGCAGTTGTATTATACAGATTATTACAGTTCTGTTATTACAGCACTTTATATGGACTTTTCAACAAATTAAATAGTTGATTACATTTAGGGCGCTATAACACTAAAGTGCGCCAAACATGTAAAAATGAAAAAGATACATTTGCAGAAAACGAATATATCAATAGGGTAGAATAATCCATCATTATAATAAATGGATGACTTTTCAACAACAATTAGAGCATAACAGGTGGCACAAAAGGGAAGAATTGTAACCGGACCGGGAGAAACTTTGCCTTATCATCAGTTCATAAGTCTTATTATTCACATTATTACATCCTCCTATATATCCCCCTTCCTTTCTTCAATCCTCTGCCTTTTCCGAACAGTATCCAATCCCAAATTCATTTTTGTATAACTTGTTTCTAACTTATTTCAAACTGACTCTATAACTTCTAACTTATTTCCAACTGACTCTCTAACTGTTTCTTTCTAACATCTCACAGACTTTCTCCCTTTTGAAAATCTTTTCATCCCTAATACCAAGTCAAGCCCACACACATCACTGACCAATCATATCTAACTCTCATCCACAAATACAGCACCTTACATCCTTACATCTATAAGACTGTTATTAATTAGCACCTAGTCTAAGAATTTTTAGAGACAGTCATTATTTATAGCTAGAGCTAATAACCATGCAGTCTGCATCATGAGTGAGAATTCAACATGAAAAGACTTCCAAGAATGTAACTTACACAATCTAATTACAATTCAGGGCGACAAGTGTTTTTAATAATGTAATAAATTTATTACAATTGAGTTTCTATGAGAACACACTTTTTGTCACTGATTTGTCGTATTACCTTATTAAGATCTGATATACATGTATACACCTATACTTTGCAATAATCTGTGTTTAAAATGCAATTTTAAACTAAGAACTAAGTTTATTACACTTTCGGGCGTTAGTACAATTCAGGTTGTCAAGCAAGTGTAATAATGTAATAACTTTATTACAATTAAGGTTGTATAAGAATACATTTTTGTCATTCATAGGTTGTATTGCCGTATTAATATAAAAATCATATTCATGTGTGCATTGTATTTTGCAATACACTGTGTTTGAACATGAGATAAGATGCAATTTTAAACCAAAAAAATAAGTTAATAACACTTTCGGGCGTTATTACAATTCAGGGCGAAACGCGATTGTAATAATGTAATAACTTTATTACAATTGCGTTTTTATGAGAACACCTTTTTTGTCATTCATAGGTCGTATTGCCCTATTAATATAAATTTTATATGGATGTATGCATTATATTTTGCAATAATCTGTGTTTGAAAATGAGAAAAACACATCAACTTGAGTCGGAATATTAACTTAAGTTTGTACGTGCTACAAGAATCTGAAGTTACTTACCCTGTTTTGCGCATGTACAGTTCGAGCATCCTGAGCTGTTTATATTAAAACATTGGTTGTCCGGGCAACCTTGTGGGACACCTATAGTTCCATCACTGTTGCATTGGACTCCAATGTGGCAGAAGTACGGATGCTCGATGATCTTAGAAGTATTCACGTTGCTGCACCAAGTGTCTAAAACAATGAATTTTAAAGTGTTGTATGCAGTTTCTCTGTGAATCATTAATAAAGAAAAATATATTCAGACAATAATACATGATTGTATTTACAAGCGATATATTCAAAATACAAAATTCGAAACTTAACTATGCAATAGGATCCTTAAAATAGTAGGCAAAACAGGGAATCATCATTTCAAGTCAAGCAACAAAGTATTTTATATGCGATGCCGTGATCAGTATTTATGTTAAATGTGAAACATGCATGACCGGGCCAATATCCTTCAGAATTGTGGGCAAAAATATTGAATTAATTACATACGTACTTGGTATAACTTTTATAACGCCTTCATCTGACAGTTTTACGTCGCTGCCGATAAGACCAAGCGCTGGCCGGATAGAGCAACGAAAGCGTCGTAAATTCATCGAATCATTCGCCTTATGGAAGGCAAAATACAGCTTTTGGTACATTCCACAAGTCTCTGAAATCGTTTCGTTTTTAAAAATGAATCCGATTGTGTTGTTCGGGTTGTCCAAAGTCAAAAACACCTTAAATTCATCTTCAAAATCACTTTCTACAACAAGCGTGCCAGTCGGAAGACCTAACTGCCCCTCGCAGATGAAAGGTCGATCAGCAAGGGTAAATTTATTGTGAATAATCTCCCTTGACATTGTCAGTCTGGGTTTTTCTGGAAATCCTGAAAATAAAAAAATAAAAATTGTGTGCAACGAGTAACAAATAAAAAACATTTGGTTGAACCTCAAATTGTATAATAAAAAAGTATTAACATTGTAAGAAAAAAGAAATTAAAGAAACGAGAGCTCGCATTGAATCTAATACACGAATCTTAAATATATGTAGTTACTTACAATAGAGCAATAATTGATATACCATATATATATATATACCTATTATGTTTATGTTTCAAGTTAATTTTTGAAAAATCTTATGATTTTTACTTACATAAATTGCATTTTACACCGTATACAGAGTAATGTAAATACATGATGATACTTTTACTTACTTTGGAAACTGATTTCAGTAGTTGCATTTTGCCATGTGGAATCATTCAATTTCACAGAACAAACATAAAAATGTGTCGTCATAGATCCCGCCGTGTCGTTGCAAAGCACAGGGTTAAACTGCAGCGAAACTCTTGCAAACTGTTCATCAAGCTCTGTGCTTGCATTTGAAACGAAGATATTCCCATGATTTGCTGAAATCCGCACCTGGTTTGACCCTCTAGTGACTGATGCAAAAGGTTGTTCCGAAGCTCTGCCTATGTAGATTTCTGCCCAATCAGGCATGTTAGCCACTCCACATGTAAGGTTTGCGTTCTCCCCAACGGTAAACGTGTAGGACGCATTCTCAAACGCAACTACAGATAGAACATTATTGATGTACTAGTATTTAAACTCCCAAGAATATAACAAGTATCTAATGGCAATCTTATATTAAATATGTTTTAATTATATTTTTCGTGAATTCAAATTTAACATAAAATAATTGTTTAATACATTCTTGTAGATGCATGATCATGCAAACTTATCTACATTTAGTACAAGACCTGTGTTAGTTTTATTCAGTATAACTTGCATTGAAAAGTCAAGACATAATCTGTGTAATTAACCAAACAAAAATGGGCGAGGTAAATCTTTAAGACGACATGCTCAAGTAATAAACAACCGTTAAATATTCCAAGAAAAGGTAACATGAAGATGTTACATTACTACAAAAACGGAACCTGACGATGATTCATTATTTAAAACTACAACAGAATATGTTTATAAAATCATCGTACATGCTATGACATACATGAACTTACCAAATGAGTTGTTGACAGGACGATTAATTGTTTGAGAATAAAGAGTCATCTCCTCAGGATCAACGATTGTGCAACGATATTCAACATTTGCAGTACCAGGCTCGACTGCAACAGTGGCTGTCAATGTTGAGTAGCCGTCGCACTTGGTATTATTGGTGCCGTTAACTACTGTGAAAGGTCCGGTCCCCTGAGATTCGAATCATTAAAATACATTTAAATCTTAAGACTCATTAAACTATGTATACTCAACGCAAAATCATTAGTAATAAATTTAATATTGTAATTGTTTTACTTTTTAAAATTGTAAATATTTGAAACAGAGATAGGGCTTAACATGAAGAGTTGTACTGGCCATGGCAATAAGCGCATCTTTTACAAATCAAGTAATTATATCTAAACATAGTTAACCTTAAAAAAAGTTTGTTCGATTGTGTTAAGTGAAGATGAATTTTTTTCAGATTTTATGATATGTCTTATTTCAAGCACAAATTTGGAGTTTTCGTATAAATAAACATATTGCATACAGTATTTTATGCATATATAGTTAAATCTTCAGGCGTATTAATCTCCATCTCACTTTATATTGTCGTATATATGTCATATCTTACATTTATTTTTCCTTCAAGTATAATGCGTCCAAAATACCCGGAAGTGTGTCTTCCAGCGTTTCCAGAACAAGTAATAATGAAGTTCCTCCCAGCAAGTATCTGTTCTGGAACAATAATCTGTGGCGTGGATGAGTTGGCTGAAATGTAATACAATTCACATAAATATGTATGTTGCGAAATTGCCATAGGTTATAAATCTGTCGCAACATTATTATTTTGTAGTTAGTGGTAAATGTTGTGTTTAATTTATTGGCCTTTAACAGAATCGCCACAAAGGTTGCAGATCGCTTTGCAAATAAGAATAATGGTGCAATGGACATGATATATGAATTTGGGAGTTTAAACTTCACTGCATTCATTCTGGGAACAGGTTTTAAATCATATACAGGCGGTTTGCGTATGTGTTCTACCTCGTAGTCGAATTTCTGTGTTAGTACCCTTAACATCGACGTTGTCACCAACAACCAGTACGCCAAAATATATGCCTTCATCGGAGCAGTTAACAGGGTTTAGGTTCACATCAATATCCAATCCGTCGCTCCGAAGAATAAAGCTAGTACGGCCTTGATTATAAGATGTGTTCCGCACTACCCCTGTTTGGTTGGAAATGTTGAACACAGACACTGGTTCGTTCACAGTACCGGTCATGATACGTACGATCTGCCAGTTAGGATACTGGGTCACGCTACAGCTTATTTTACGTTCTTCCCCAATAGTAAATACGTAATCTGATTTCGAAAACGCTATCGAACCTGAAATAGTTGTAATTGACAGTGATGATACGACTACGTGATATTGTAAGTTGACTTTAAACCATATGATTTAACATTGTACCGTTACAGAAAGTTATTTTAATCTGACTCAATCTTTAAAAGAATGAAGTAATATTACCAATAAAATAATGTCAGCCTACGATGTAAAGCTGTAGATATTGGAATCGTAATGTTTCATTGGCATCCTTCATGTGTGATTGGGGGTTAAAATATAGGATTCGTACAAAATAAGTCAACTCTGTGTATGTTGATCTATGTTACACACTGTATGAATATTTACAGAGTTTAGAAGGTCACGGTTAAGCTTTTGGTAAGAGTTTGCATAACCATAGTTTTCATATTATGAAAATAGGTCGAAATATAACACTTGGCGATGCCAAGAATTTTAATACAGACCTTCATTTAGGGCCATAAAATAATTACACATTATGGGATACTGATATAACAAAAAAATAACATCACAAAACAAAACGCTAATTACCTGGAATACTGCAATTGGGCGTCCCAACCCATGATCCGTTCGCAGCACAAATGACAGATGTGGCTGAATCAGCGGTGTGTGCAAGTCCCGCAGCGCACGTGACTTCACGCGAGCTATTGAATGTAGTTGTTCCATTTGTGAGTGTAAATTTGCGATTATTACCTTCGTCATATTTGCCACAATCTACTGGGGTACATGTTATATTTGAACTCCATGACCCATTACGTAAACACGTGATGATGCTATCCCCATCGGGTTCGTAGCCTGTGGTACAATTCATGGAAACAGATGTTCCTATTTCTGACTTTGATGAATTTAGTACACCGTTATCAGGTAAAGGCAACTTTGGACAATGCGTGAGGTTGCAGGACGGAATATCTGTCCAGTTGCCGTTTGATTGGCACGTCAGTTGTGAAGATCCAACCACTGCATAGTTGTCAAAACATGCGACGGTTGCATTGGAATAGTCTTGATTGAAGGATATGTTTGCGTGTTCAATTATAATTGGGTTACAAGCAGCTTTCGTACAGGTTGGTATTTGCGTCCAGTTGCCGTCTGCTTGACATCGCACAACTGCATTTCCTACCAACGTGTACCCCATCAAACATGTAATATTTATGTTATCACCATAGAAATACACAGATGCGTTCTTTTGTTCTGCATACGGCGGAGCAACAAACGTAGTACACTCTTTTCTTACACATGCAACATACCTAGACCATGTTCCATTGGCGGCACAGACAATTTGTCCCGAGTCGTTATTTGCTAGCTTAAATCCTTCAATACCAGCAACCCTCACAGACGAGTTAAACGTTGTATTGTATGACCCATGAATCGTGCAATTATCAGGTACAGTGTAATTTCCGCAGTCAACCATTTGACATGTGCCATGCTGACTCCAGTTTCCAGTTGCTAGACAAGTCGACGTATTGCTACCAATCAGATTGTAGCCTTCGGTGCAGCCTACAAGTACCACTGAATCAACAAATGTACTCGACCCGTTAATTATGCCATTAGGGAGAACTTTAAACTCTCCACAGTTGATACGTGTACATGTAGGAAGTGCAGTCCAAGTTCCGTTTGCTAAGCATTTGACTATCCCGTCGTTTTCTGAGACAAACCCTTTTGTACAATTGACGATTACACCATCCCCGAAATAATATTTCTGTGATGTAGAATTCAATATAGTTGCATTTGCTGGAACTTGAAACATACCACATTCATTTCTAACGCATGCAACATAGCCAGACCATAAACCATTTGCATCGCACACAACTTCTCCTGTGCTGTTTTTCGATATAACATAACCATTAATACCATTGACAGTTATAGTTGAATTAAAGGTCGTAGCATATGATTTGCTTACGTTACAATTATTCGGAACAGTATAATTGTAACAATCAACAATTTCACATCGGCCATGGCGACTCCAGTTTCCAGTCGTTTCGCATGTTGATCTATTGCTTCCAACGAATTTAAACCCTTCATCGCATTCCAACGTTACGTTAGAACCCCAAGTTGTGTTACCGACGTTAGCAAAACCATTGTCTGGATCTTGCAAAACACCACAGTCGATCGGTTTACATTGGGGAATTGGTGTCCAGCTTGAATTCGGCAAGCATGTTATACGGTCAGATCCTTGCAACGAATAGCCCAATTTACATTCGATGATCAACGTTATTCCAACGACGAGGCCAGAAGTAGTGGTATTAAGTAAGATTGAATGGTTTGGTGTCGAAAACATTTCGCAAACTTTTGACACACAATCAACATACCCAATCCAGCTTCCGTTGGAAGAACATGTTAATGTATTGCTGCTGTTGGTAGCCAGCGTGAACCGTTCTGTACAATTGAACATAACAGTTGCATTAACTTTTGTGCCATCATTTGCTACAACCGTACTGTGTTCTGGCATACTGAAGTTTCCACAGTCCCGTGGTTCACAAGTGCCGGATTGATTCCACCCACCGTCAACAGCGCATTCAAGGTAAGCACGTCCATTCAACTGAAACCCGTCGCCACACGTCAGGTAAGCTCGTGCACCTAGCAACGTTGACGTATAATTTAATGTTCCATATGGGGGGTCACTGGGATTACTACAGTTAACGGGTACGCATCTGGGGGCTTCCGTCCAATTTCCGTCATCCTGGCAAAAGACAATAGCGGGACCATTTAAATTGAACCCTTGAATGCAGCTTATACTGGCGTTTGTGGATGTTTGATACAAGACAGTTGCATTAGGTATGTTGAGCCCTGAACACTGAATACAGCTAGGAGACGGAGACCACGTGCCGTCTTCACCGCATATGACTTCCGTGTTTCCCACTTGGTTGAAACTATCGTTGCACGTCACATTTATCGTCTGCTTGTATACCCGTCCAAATAAAACTTGGTTACCAATTGTGCTATTAGCTGGTGCAGTGAAATTAGGACACGGTCGCGGTTCACATTTAATAATTGGCAACCAGGTTCCGTTAGCGCTGCAGTATACTGTCACCGCAGTCTTATTGTTGCTCAGATAGCCGGGATTACATGTAATGTTAATGATTTCCCCAAAGGTTAAGTTGTCAGTACGGGTATTTTCAATTAAACTGGCATAGGCAGGATAATCATACGCAACACATCTCTTTGGAATACATAATTCAGCAAAGGACCATGACTTATTTGCTAAACATGTTACTAAGCCACCACCTTCATAACCCTCAATGCATGATAAAGATATATTTGTGCCATAAGGGAAGGTCGAGTTTTCTGTAATTGGCTGGCCAGGAATTGAATTGTTAGGAAATTTAAATACTTGACATTGCACAGGCTCACAAGAAGAACTGTGCGACCATGATCTGTTTGCTTGACAAATCATTGACGATATATTACCGTTAAGTTCATACCCGGTTTGACATGAATACATAACCGTTGCCCCGTAAGTCCTATTTGTAAGACTTGAATTCGCTGTAGAATAAGGAGGGACTGACATAGCTGGACACTGAACAGGCAGACATTCTAATCCTCTTGACCACGTTTTATTTGCCTGACAAACCACGGACGAATCATTCCCGGCCATCTCATAGCCAGGTTGACAGGTGTATGCAATCACTTCTCCAAATGTACGGTTCAAACGAGATCCATTAAAAATTGAATTCAATGGTAGGAAAAACTCCGGACATCGAATAGGTCGACATTCGGACCCTTGTGACCAGGTTTCGTTTGCTTGACATCTGACGCTTGATTCATTTCCGGTCATTTCGAAACCGGCTTGACACGTGTAAGATATGACATCCCCAAACGTACGGTTAATTCGAGATTCATTCGATGTTGAGTTCTGAAGTAGAAGAAACTCCGGACACTTTACACGCAGGCAATCGGAGCCTTTTGTCCAGGTTTTATTTTCCAGACACTTTACGGTAGAATCATTCCCATTTAGTTCAAATCCTTCTATACATGTGTATGATACCGATTCCCCTAGAGTACGGTTAGTGAAAATATCGTTTGACGTAGTATTTGTTGGAAGTTGAAACGGGATACACTGAATAGGACGACATTGAAATCCCTGTGACCAGGTTTTATTTGCCTGACATTTAACGCTTGGTTCATTCTCGGTTATTTCAAAGCCGACTTGGCACGTGTAAGATATCACATCTCCAAACGTACGGTTAATTCGAGACTCATTCGATGTTGAGTTCGGTAGTAGAACAAACTCCGGGCATCGAACAATCTGACATCCCGACCCTTGTGTCCATGTCTTATTTGCCTGACATTTAACGCTTGATTCATTTCCGACCATTTCAAATCCGACTTGACAAGAGTAAAATAGCATATCCCCAAATGTCTTGTTAACACGAGATTCAAGTGATGTCGAGTTAGGTGGGAGATTAAACTCCGGACAAATAACACGCACACAAATAGAGCCATTCGTCCAGGTTTTATTTTCCTGACACTTAACGGTCGATGCATTGCCATTTAGTTCAAATCCTTCTATACATTTGTATGATACCGATTCTCCTAGCGTGCGGTTTGTAAGAATATCGCTAGATGTAGTATTTGGTGGAAGTTGAAAGGTTATGCACTGAACATGACGACACTCAGACCCTTTTGACCAGGTTTTATTTGCCTGACATTTAACGATTGATTCAGTGCCAGCCAATTCAAAACCGATATTACATGTGTATGAAATCACATCTCCAAACGTACGGTTTATACGTGATTCACCCGATGTCGCATTTGATGGTAAGGAAAATTCCGAACACTTTACTGGCACACACTCGGAGCCTTTCGTCCAGGTTTTATTTGTCTGACACTTTACGGTAGATTCATTTCCATTTAGTTCAAATCCTTCTATACATGTGTATGATACCGATTCTCCTAGCGTTCGGTTAGTGAGGGTATCTTTTGATGTTGCATTCGGTGAAAGGTCAAAGGCGACACACTTAAAAATACGACACTCAGACCCGTGTGACCATGTTTTATTTGCCTGACATTTAACACTTGATTCATTTCCGGGCATTTCAAACCCGTCTTGACACGTGTACGATAGCACATCTCCAAACGTTCGGTTAATTCGAGGCTCATTCGATGTTGTGTTCGGTGGTAGAACAAACTCCTGGCATCGAACAATCTGACATTCAGACCCTTTTGTCCAGGTTTTATTTGCCTGACATTGGACGCTGGATTGATTTCCGGCCATTTCAAAACCGACTTTACACGTGTAAGATATCACATCCCCAAATGTCTTGTTCACACGAGATTCAAGTGATGTGGTGTTTGATGGGAGATTAAACTCCGGACAATATACGCGCAGGCAATCGGAGCCTTTCGTCCAGCTTTTATTTGCCTGACACTTTACGGTAGATTCATTTCCATTTAGTTCAAATCCTTCTACGCATGAGTATGATACCGATTCTCCTAGCGTTCGGTTAGTGAGGGTATCTTTTGAAGTTGTATTCGGTGGAAGGTCAAAGGCGACACACATAGTAGGTCGACATAGAGACCCTTGTGACCAGGTTTTGTTTGCATGACATTTAACACTTGAGTCAGTTCCGGTCATTTCAAAGCCGTCTTGACACGTGTAAGATATCACATCCCCAAACGTACGGTTAATTCGAGACTCATTCGATGTTGTGTTCGGTGGTAGAACAAACTCCGGACATCGAACAATCTGACATCCCGACCCTTGTGTCCATGTTTTATTTGCCTGACATTTAACGCTTGATTCCTTTCCGGTCATTTCAAAACCGTCTTGACACGTGTAAGATACCATATCTCCAAACGTACGGTTAATTCGAGACTCATTCGATGTTGTGTTCGGTGGTAGAACAAACTCCGGGCATCGAACAATCTGACATTCAGACCATTGTGTCCAGGTTTTATTTGCCTGACATTGAACGCTCGATTCATTTCCGGTCCTTTCAAAGCCGACTTGACACGTGTAAGATACCACATCTCCAAACGTTCGGTTAATTCGAGACTCATTCGATGTTGTGTTCGGTGGTAGAACAAACTCCTGGCATCGAACAATCTGACATTCAGACCCTTTTGTCCAGGTTTTATTTGCCTGACATTCGACGCTGGATTGATTTCCGGCCATTTCAAAACCGACTTTACACTTGTAAGATATCACATTCCCAAATGTCTTGTTCACACGAGATTCAAGCGATGTCGTGTTAGGTGGTAGATTAAACTCCGGACACATAACAGGGTTGCATCGCGGTAATTCACCCCACGACCCATGTTGTGAACATGTTAATGTAGCGTGGGTTTTATTAGCCTCAATCTCAAATCCGTTTTCACATGTGATGTTAAGATGGTCGCCGAATGAGGAGTTTTTGTGTCTCGCGGCTGCGTTTACAATTTTGGGTGCGCCACCACAATTAACTGCAATAGATAATTTGGTAAATCATAATGTTTTGCAATTTTTAAAATGTCATCACACATTTATTTCGCTTCAAAAATTTCCGAACAATCCTTTTATTACCTTTACACTCCTTTTTTTATTTTAGGAGTGGTTTATGAAATAAATGCATATCAAGTTTACAATAACATCAAGCTGAACTTCTTCAAAAATCCTCTTTGGCGATTAAGGGTTTATAAAGAATAGTTGAACTCACATTGCACAAAAAAACATTATATCACTTACTTGGTTCACAAGCGTTTGACGTCGCGTTGTAGTATTTGTCGTTTGAGCATGCGCAAACGTTGGACAAGCACCTTGCCAATAACGTCATACAACGGTCGTTTGACTTACAGGTCCCGTTAAACGAAATTTCTGCAGCAACATAAAATTTTAGAAATAGTCTGTATTTTTTTCTCTTGGGGAAAATAAAATAAGAATGTATTTGGAGCGGAATTAGTTTACAAATAATTTTAGTTATACGAGAATATAAACTGTTTATGAAACGTAGAATGAAGCGTGAATATTGGATATACCGATATACCTACACATGATTTATGAATATTTAAAAAGTAAAGTAAAATAATATTTAAATGCAATTATTGAAGAGCTTTCAAGTTCTTGATTCCTTTCAAACATTGTATAGATAGACAATAACTACTTAGTACTTTAAAATCGTCTGCAAACATAAATATATATAAAATCCCAATCAGGATAAATTTGTTTTTATGTGCGTAGGATTTCTCTATCAATTACAATCCTTTCTCTCAAAATAATTATACGTAAAAATACATCACTAACGATTAGGTATGGTATTATCTTGCGTGTTGACAACGCTGACTTGCAACACCACCACTGAGGTCGCGTTGATCTCAAACCTTCCAAGGGTCACGATGACCTGTTGCTCCTGGGTGGGGGCGAGTCCAAGGGCGACCTTGACCTCTGTGTCGGATAAAACCGCTTGCTTCGTTGACATTTTTAAGAACAACGAGAAGTAAACAATGACACTTCCTTTACTGAAAAAGATATAAAACATTATTTGACATTCGATTTGCATTTCGTCGACGGAGTAGTTTATACCGCTTAACCACACCATAGTATCATATTTATATTTATATTGAAATAAAACTGGTTTTCCGTGAAACCTGCATACCGATGTCAAAATGTGATATTTTATAAATCTGTTATCGTAAAAATGTCACATAAATGTAGTTTACATAGCATCGTCGTATTGATTATATAGCGATTTATGGTAATGTGTAGCCTTTCTAACAAATTATACTGACACCGGTTTAGGCACATGATAACTTATCCTTGCCGCCACTTTCAAATACACCAGATTTACGCTGACGATCGGACGCCTTTGTTTGGTTCTTACGTTGTACGCAGTAATAAATATGTATATCTGCAGATCATAACATTATTATCTTAGTCTGCAATCATTATAGTCCACGAAACAACCAAGTTTGTTGCTTGTCATTAACCCAAGAATGGCTGGCAAGTTCGGCGACACGTGAGAAATTTTCATGTAATAGGGGTATTCAACTACGACCCGAATCCCCACGATTGTTCCATATTTCCAATATTTTGAGGTCGGTGACATTCAAAGCTCAATCGGGAACGTCCTAACTCATTCGTAGCTAGTCGTGGGCCAGTCGTAAGTGATTCCTGCAACTCGTGAGCTCCCGAAAAATCGTGGCCAGATTTTAAACGTGTTTAAAATTTGGCCAGGACCTCCCAAGACTGAATTTAATCGCAGTTGACTCGTAACAGCGTCTAGTGCGTTCTTGGGCGTCGTTATGGACTCGTAGGTAATTCGTGACTCAATCGGGGAATCGGTGATCACGTGATCTGTCTACGAATCAGCTACGACTTTGTCAAGACTCTCACGAGTTAACCCCGAGTGAGTTGCGAGCCCGCTAAGATTCTCGCGATTTAGATCAAGACTCTCACGAGTTCACCCCGAGTGAGTTGCGAGCCCGCTAAGATTCTCGCGATTTAGATCAATATCAATAGATAGTGGCGCCTAATTTATGGGTGCGTTCGGTGAGGTCCTAGCTTAGTCGTAACCGATCTTCATCGTTCGTAGTACAGTCGCAGTAGATTCTTACACATCGTAGTGAAGCCGCGACCCAATTCGCAAGACTTCAACCGAACCCCACGATTCTTCGTAACTCAATCGTACCAGTGTCGTAACTGAATCGTAGACTGACACGAGTCTTCCCGATTCAATTAATTTGATAAATCGTGGGCTTGGTTTCGTAGTGGAATAGGGCCATAACGCAAGCAACTGATATCTCATAGGTTGAATTTAATTGTGTGGATTATAACAAGCGTACTATTGCTGACCTTAGGTTCGATATGTCACAACCAACCAACGTCTGTTGAGATAATCCTCTAACGGCATTGACTTCTAACTGCAACGAAACAGTTTACATACATATTAGTTGTTAGAAAATAATTATTTTTCAGAAATATATTTCAATGGGCCATTAACTACAATGTGACAAAGGATAAGGTAAACTGCAAACTTACTTCATCACAAAATTCGCGTTCAAACTTAAGAGATTCATCCGAGTTTGGGTCTTCATAAGCCGCCTCGTATTTGGATATGATCGTCAGTGAGAGGTCGAATATGCGATGTACGTCACTTCCGCTTCCACCTCAAACATTTAAGGATTTTAAAAGTGACCGATCGTTTAATACTTAAACATTTACAGAAAAAAAAACTTAAAGAAAGTACAACTCCTTATTATAGTTTTTATGTTCGTGTATATGCCATTAGCAGAGTTACACAAGTTTTGAAGTGCAAACTAATATAACCGACTTTTGCTGTTACCCCAAATTGTAAGCATAAGGAATAACACATATTAAAATAAACACGTTTTAAATACAAAACATTATTAAAGAATACTGTCTTAAGAGGTATTAATACGACCCTCCAACACTGGACCCTCCACGCTGCCCCATATATATTTAACAATAGCTCTCGGAGATCGTTTAAATGAGCTCTCCGAAGAGCTTTACGACTCGTCGCCTGTCCGTTTAGCGCAGAGGTTGGTATGAGCGCTTCTTTCTAAGGCGGCCGGGGTTTAAATCCCCGCTCGCGGCGCATGAGCATCAAATTCGAAGTCACTATACCGGACAGATGTGTTTTTTTTTCCAATACTCCGCCCCCCCCCCCCCTCCCCCTGCACAAGACCACATAAACCGTGAATATTTTTTGGCGATTAAGGGTTTATAAAGAATAGTTGAACTCACATTGCACAAAAAAACATTATATCACTTACTTGGTTCACAAGCGTTTGACGTCGCGTTGTAGTATTTGTCGTTTGAGCATGCGCAAACGTTGGACAAGCACCTTGCCAATAACGTCATACAACGGTCGTTTGACTTACAGGTCCCGTTAAACGAAATTTCTGCAGCAACATAAAATTTTAGAAATAGTCTGTATTTTTTTCTCTTGGGGAAAATAAAATAAGAATGTATTTGGAGCGGAATTAGTTTACAAATAATTTTAGTTATACGAGAATATAAACTGTTTATGAAACGTTGAATGAAGCGTGAATATTGGATATACCGATATACCTACACATGATTTATGAATATTTAAAAAGTAAAGTAAAATAATATTTAAATGCAATTATTGAAGAGCTTTCAAGTTCTTGATTCCTTTCAAACATTGTATAGATAGACAATAACTACTTAGTACTTTAAAATCGTCTGCAAACATAAATATATATAAAATCCCAATCAGGATAAATTTGTTTTTATGTGCGTAGGATTTCTCTATCAATTACAATCCTTTCTCTCAAAATAATTATACGTAAAAATACATCACTAACGATTAGGTATGGTATTATCTTGCGTGTTGACAACGCTGACTTGCAACACCACCACTGAAGTCGCGTTGATCTCAAACCTTCCAAGGGTCACGATGACCTGTTGCTCCTGGGTGGGGGCGAGTCCAAGGGCGACCTTGACCTCTGTGTCGGATAAAACCGCTTGCTTCGTTGACATTTTTAAGAACAACGAGAAGTAAACAATGACACTTCCTTTACTGAAAAAGATATAAAACATTATTTGACATTCGATTTGCATTTCGTCGACGGAGTAGTTTATACCGCTAAACCACACCATAGTATCATATTTATATTTATATTGAAATAAAACTTGTTTTTCTGTGAAACCTGCATACCGATGTCAAAATGTGATATTTTATAAATCTGTTATCGTAAAAATGTCACATAAATGTAGTTTACATAGCATCGTCGTATTGATTATATAGCGATTTATGGTAATGTGTAGCCTTTCTAACAAATTATACTAACACCGGTTTAGGCACATGATAACTTATCCTTGCCGCCACTTTCAAATACACCAGATTTACGCTGACGATCGGACGCCTTTGTTTGGTTCTTACGTTGTACGCAGTAATAAATATGTATATCTGCAGATCATTACATTATTATCTTAGTCTGCAATCATTATAGTCCACGAAACAACCAAGTTTGTTGCTTGTCATTAACCCAAGAATGGCTGGCAAGTTCGGCGACACGTGAGAAATTTTCATGTAATAGGGGTATTCAACTACGACCCGATTCCCCACGATTGTTCCATATTTCCAATATTTTGAGGTCGGTGACATTCAAAGCTCAATCGGGAAGGTCCTAACTCATTCGTAGCTAGTCGTGGGCCAGTCGTAAGTGATTCCTGCAACTCGTGAGCTCCCGAAAAATCGTGGCCAGATTTTAAGCGTGTTTAAAATTTGGCCAGGACCTCCAAGACTGAATTTAATCGCAGTTGACTCGTAACAGCGTCTAGTGCGTTCTTGGGCGTCGTTATGGACTCGTAGGTAATTCGTGACTCAATCGGGGAATCGGTGATCACGTGATCTGTCTACGAATCAGCTACGACTTTGTCAAGACTCTCACGAGTTAACCCCGAGTGAGTTGCGAGCCCGCTAAGATTCTCGCGATTTAGATCAAGACTCTCACGAGTTCACCCCGAGTGAGTTGCGAGCCCGCTAAGATTCTCGCGATTTAGATCAATATCAATAGATAGTGGCGCCTAATTTATGGGTGCGTTCGGTGAGGTCCTAGCTTAGTCGTAACCGATCTTCATCGTTCGTAGTACAGTCGCAGTAGATTCTTACACATCGTAGTGAAGCCGCGACCCAATTCGCAAGACTTCAACCGAACCCCACGATTCTTTGTAACTCAATCGTACCAGTGTCGTAACTGAATCGTAGACTGACACGAGTCTTCCCGATTCAATTAATTTGATAAATCGTGGGCTTGGTTTCGTAGTGAAATAGGGCCATAACGCAAGCAACTGATATCTCATAGGTTGAATTTAATTGTGTGGATTATAACAAGCGTACTATTGCTGACCTTAGGTTCGATATGTCACAACCAACCAACGTCTGTTGAGATAATCCTCTAACGGCATTGACTTCTAACTGCAACGAAACAGTTTACATACATATTAGTTGTTAGAAAATAATTATTTTTCAGAAATATATTTCAATGGGCCATTAACTACAATGTGACAAAGGATAAGGTAAACTGCAAACTTACTTCATCACAAAATTCGCGTTCAAACTTAAGAGATTCATCCGAGTTTGGGTCTTCATAAGCCGCCTCGTAGTTGGATATGATCGTCAGTGAGAGGTCGAATTTGCGATGTACGTCACTTCCGCTTCCACCTCAAACATTTAAGGATTTTAAAAGTGACCGATCGTTTAATACTTAAACATTTACAGAAAAAAAACTTAAAGAAAGTACAACTCCTTATTATAGTTTTTATGTTCGTGTATATGCCATTAGCAGAGTTACACAAGTTTTGAAGTGCAAACTAATATAATCGACTTTTGCTGTTACCCCAAATTGTAAGCATAAGGAATAACACATATTAAAATAAACACGTTTTAAATACAAAACATTATTAAAGAATACTGTCTTAAGAGGTATTAATACGACCCTCCAACACTGGACCCTCCACGCTGCCCCATATATATTTAACAATAGCTCTCGGAGATCGTTTAAATGAGCTCTCCGAAGAGCTTTACGACTCGTCGCCTGTCCGTTTAGCGCAGAGGTTGGTATGAGCGCTTCTTTCTAAGGCGGCCGGGGTTTAAATCCCCGCTCGCGGCGCATGAGCATCAAATTCGAAGTCACTATACCGGACAGATGTGGGTTTTTTTTTTCGAATACTCCGCCCCCCCCCCCCCCTCCCCCTGCACAAGACCACATAAACCGTGAATATTTTTTCAGTAAAAACTAAAAGTATTAAAATTTAGATTTGTATTAAAATTTGTCCAAATGTTCATCAAGTGGGAATGCTGCGACACACTCCCGGTCCACACGTTATGCAACATAAGGACCGTTGAAATAATGAAACTTTTCTGAAACACACACCTAAATTACGAGGCATAAAAGAAACGGTCCTCTAAGGCGCTATTTACAAAAATCACATGGGAACTAAATGACGGACTAAGAAAAAAAGTGGGAGGTGACGTACTGCTGTTTGAGAGGACGACGGCTGGGACAATCGCCCCTATCAGCATTACTATAGCAACCACCACAACTATCGCCACGATTCGACGCTTCCGTGTTTTACTCGACATGATCGTGACGTCAGTGCCGCTAGTACCGCTACTGCTGCTTGCGTCATCACTGGTTTCGTCATCGTAGGTTTTCCATGATCGAGTGACAGACGAATGGGTGATTGACTCTCGGGTCCTCCATCTAGGTTTCATCTGCAGTCAAAAAAAATTATTTGAGCCGCGCTCTGTGAAAACCGTGTTTAATCAGGTGCATAAAGTGACCGCATCGGCTAATCAGGGACATAAAGCGCCCGCATATGCTAAACAGGGACATAAAGTGTCCGAACAGGCTAATCAGCACACCGTGCAATCGACTTACGCATCGTCAACGGTTCATCCATCGGCTGCGGAAGCGTATACATGTCGGGTAAAAGCGGAGTGTAAGTATTTCCCTATTCTTTATATTTTACGTATTGAATTGAGCAGATTTGCGTGTGTTCTTTGAGAGCCTAAGTAAGAATGACTTTGTGAACGTTATCCTTACCTTCCTAGCTGCTTACTTATAAAGAAATCCGTTAAAATGCGGGCAAAAATCAAACAAAATTCACCACTCTCTCTGTCAAACTCTAACTACACATGATTTAGACCAAAGATAAATATGAACAACATTTTATTGAAATATTTAATCATTTCTCTTCGGTTATTCCAAATTACAGCATCCCACATGAACACACAACATTTTTATCAACGTTTAAATTCGAGTGGGGTTGGAAAAACGGCTCAAGACAACGGCCGCGGCTACTTATTAGATGGTCATGACATCGGCTGCGAAAATAAAATTATGCTCAAGCCATCGGCTGCGGCAATGAAAATTGGCATGATTTGGACGTTACTCATTGACCATATTCGATAGAACTATCATATATTTTGATCACAAAAACAGTTTTAAGATTTTCATTCGTATTTTGAAATAAAATTGGATGGGTGAGTGGATTTCGTTTTAAATAAGTCATACTTTGACAGTATTGAAACAAGTCATTTACACGCAATATATCGAAGTAATGAAAACTTCGAACATAAATGTTCATTCCCTTCACAAATTTGAGATACAAGGTTTTTCTTAATTGAAAAGCATGAATGAATTTACAAACTTAAAGACAGCTACATGAATGTTGACAGTAATGTTGGAATTTCCTACTGGAGAGCTTTCAGAATCGTTTGTCACCTCTAGTTATAACTAGTCAGAAGTGTACTTCTTATAAATCGGGTTACTCGAATATCTTTTTTATCGAAATAATTTGTGTGGTTTATGAACTTCGACATTTCGAGATTCCACTGTACTTAGAAGTAAATTGTCAAATGTGTTTGGCATGCGTTGTACTATATGATTTCCTTCTATCCTTTTGTTAGAATAGCGATAATTATGGCAAAA
Source organism: Dreissena polymorpha (assembly GCF_020536995.1). Taxonomy (NCBI): domain Eukaryota; kingdom Metazoa; phylum Mollusca; class Bivalvia; order Myida; family Dreissenidae; genus Dreissena; species Dreissena polymorpha. The sequence continues at coordinate 63,756,162 of NC_068360.1, forward strand.
CTCTTATTACGTGCTAACTTTCGATATATACACAATGTATCGGTTGCGGCTTTCTTTCAAGATTATACTATTTGGAATTTAAGGACCAGGGATAATTCATATGTGATTTGTCGCTGTACGACTTAAAATATTTGAAACTGTATAGAACTCACACATTCAAATAAATTTACAAGTTAAACGTTTAATTATAACGCAGATACGGAATCCGGTTAGTGCCATCTATAATTTAGCCCTTCTTTCATCAAGGGCGACATACGACACACGAAGCGATACACGATATTTTGCGCGACACTCGAAGCGACTCACGATATTATGCGCGATACTCAAAGCGACACAATAAATTTTGCGCGAAACACAAAGCGACAAACATTATTTTGCGCGATACGCGAAGCGACGCGCGAGAATGTACCACGAAATATCACCCTTGTTTAAGTAGCACAAAAGGCGACATATCGCGGCAAATATCGCGGTAAATATCGCGTGTCGCTTTCAGTATCGCGCAAAATATCGTGTCTCGCGTTCAAAGGGCGACACACGATATGTTGCGCGACACACGAAGCGACACGCGATATTTTGCGCGATACTCAAAGCGACACAGGATATTTCGCGAAATACACGTAGCGACGCGCGATAATGAACCACGAAATATCGCCCTTGTGTAGGACACACGATATTGTAATATGTAAAAAGGCGATATATCGTGGTAAATATCGCGTGTCGTTCCGTGTATCGCGCAAAATATCGTGTATCGCTTCTTGTGTAGAGCAAAATATCGTGTGTCGCTTTGAGTATCGCGCAAAATTTCGTGTGTCGCTTCGTGCATCGCGTGACATGTCGTGTGCCGCCCTTTGAACGCGAGACACGATATTTTGCTAGGTTCTCAAAGCGACACACACTATTTTGCGCGACTCACGAATCGACACACGATATGTTGCCGTATACTCAAAGCGACACACGATATTTTGAGAAATACACGAAGCGACGCGCGATAATGTACCACGAAATATCGCCCTTGTGTTGGTAGCCCAAAAGGCGATATATCGTGGTAAATATCGCGTTTCGCTTCGTGTATGGCGCAAAATATCGTGTGTCGCTTCGTGTGTCGAGCACAATATTGCGTGTCGCTTTGAGTATCGCGCAAAATAATATGTGTCGTTTAGTGTATCGCGCAACATATCGTGTGTCGCCCTTTGAACGCGAGACACGATATTTTGCGCGATACTCAAAGCGACACACGATATTTTGCGCCATACACGAAGCGACACACGATATTTTGCGCGATACGCAACGCGACACGCGATATTTACCGCGATATTTACCGCGATATGTCGCCTTTTGGTCTACCTACACAAGGGCGATATTTCGTGGTACATTCTCGCGCGTCGCTTCGTGTATCGCGCAAAATATTGTTTGTCGCTTTGTGTGTCGCGCAAAATTTATTGTGTCGCTTTGAGTATCGCGCATAATATCGTGAGTCGCTTCGTGTGTCGCGCAACATATCGTGTGTCGCCCTTTGAACGCGAGACACGATATTTTGCGCGATACTCAAAGCGACACACGATATTTTGCGCCATACACGAAGCGACACACGATATTTTGCGCGATACGCAAAGCGACACGCGATATTTACCGCGATATTTACCGCGATATGTCGCCTTTTGGTCTACCTACACAAGGGCGATATTTCGTGGTACATTCTTGCGCGTCGCTTCGTGTATCGCGCAAAATATTGTTTGTCGCTTTGTGTGTCGCGCAAAATTTATTGTGTCGCTTTGAGTATCGCGCATAATATCGTGAGTCGCTTCGTGTGTCGCGCAACATATCGTGTGTCGCCCTTTGAACGCGAGACACGATATTTTGCGCGATACTCAAAGCGACACGCGATATTTTGCGCCATACACGAAGCGACTCACGATATTTTGCGCGATACTCAAAGCGACACGCGATATTTACCGCGATATTTGCCGCGATATGTCGCCTTTTGGGCTACTTACACAAGGGCGATATTTCGTGGTACATTCTCGCGCGTCGCTTCGTGTATCGCGCAAATTAATGTTTATCGCTTTGTGTTTCGCGCAAAATGTATTGTGTCGCTTTGAGTATCGCGCATAATATCGTGAATCGCTTCGAGTGTCGTGCAAAATATCGTGTATCGCTTCGTGTGTCGTATGTCGCCCTTGATGAAAGAAGGGCTAAATTATAGATGGCACAATCCGGATTCCGTATCTGCGTTATAATTCAACGTTCAACTAGTTAATTTATTTGAATGTGTGAGTTCTATACAGTTTCAACTATTTTCAGTCGTACAGCGACAAATCACATATGAATTATCCCTGGTCCTTAAATTCCAAATAGTATAATTTTGAAAGAAAGCCGCAACCGATACATTGTGTATATATCGAAAGTAAGCACGTAATAAGAGTTTTGCCATAGTTATCGCTATTCTAACAAAAGAATAGAAGGAAATTATTTAGTACAACGCATGCCAAACACATTTGACAATCTACTTCGAAGTACAGTGGAATCTCGAAATGTCGAAGTTCATAAACCACACAAATTATTTCGATATAAAAGATATTCGAGTAACCCGATTTATAAGAATTACACTTCTGACTAGTTATAACTAGAGGTGACAAACGATTCTGAAAGCACTCCAGTAGGAAATTCCAACATTACTGTCAACATTCATGTAGCTGTCTTTAAGTTGGTAAATTCATTCATGCGTTTTAATTAAGAAAAACCTTGTATCTCAAAATTGAGAAGGGAATGAACATTTATGTTCGAAGTTTCCATTACTTCGATAATATATATTGCGTATAAATGACTTGTTTAAATACTGTCAAAGTATGACTTATTTAAAACGAAATCCACTCACCCATCCCATTTTATTTCAAAATACAAATGAAAATCTTAAAACTGTTTTTGTGATCAAAATATATGATAGTTCTATCGAATATGGTTAATGAGTAACGTCCAAATCTCATCATGCCAATTTTCATTGCCGCAGCCGATGGCTTGAGCATAATTTTATTTTCGCAGCCGATGTCATGACCATCTAATAAGTAGCCGCGGCCGTTGTCTTGAGCCGTTTTTCCAACCCCACTCGAATTTAAATCTTGATAAAATTGTTGTGTGTTCATGTGGGATGCTGTAATTTGGAATAACCGAAGAGAAATGATTAAGTATTTTAATAAAATGTTGTTCATATTTATCTTTGGTCTAGATCAGGTGTAATTAGAGTTTGACAGAGAGAGAACGGTGAATTGTGTGTGATTTTTGACCAGATTCTAACGGATTTCTTTAAAAGTAAGCAGCTAGGAAGGTAAGGATTACGTTCACAAAGTCATTTTACTAAGGCTCTTAAAGAACACACGCAAATCTGCTCAAGTCAATACGTAAAATAAAAAATAGGGAAATACTTACACTTCGCTTTTACCCGACATGTGTACAGTACCGCAGCCGATGGATGTACCGCAGACGCTGCGTTAGTTGATTACACGGTGTCATCAGGGACATAAAGTGTCCGCACAGGCTTATCAGGGACAACACTTTCCGACTTAACTGGACTTTTGCTAAGAGGAATCTTAGAAGAAACGAAAAATACCATAAAAGCGGATAGTATTGTCCCTTATAAGCCTATGCGGACCGGATGCATTAAATGTATTACACCCCGTTTTCACAGAGCGTACCCCAAAAAGGTTTATCCTAGTAGAAACAAGATTTAAGCATATCAATGTTTGAAAATAAAAACGGTTTATAAAAATTTTAAAAAGCAATCGAACAAAATGTTAGAAAAAAATCATTATTCAAATTGAAGTATTTGTTAAGGCACTTATAGGCTTACGTCTTAAATTTGTTAAACTACTTTGAGCTCGTTCTAAAATGACATATCAAGCGTAAACGATAAGTAATTTACATTGTACATGCAGGAGAAGGTTCGCAAATTAAACTAGTTTCTAAAGAATCATGGTCTCTTTAGGATTTAAATCTTATCATGCATTGTGCACATTAAATGGCAATATTTCTTTCAGAACATGAAATTAATGGTTGCAACCTTACACTGTCGAAATAACAAATAGCATGGTCGCATTTGGGGGTCTAATGTCGTTTCCGATTACGTAGTGGCATTGTTCGTCCTTGTTTAAGCGTTCAACAAGTATATTCAAGCTAGCATGAAATAGGTGACAGGTGAAACACTCCCATATTCAAAAGCCGGATACGTTATTGTAATTACTAGCAATTCATGCACATTTTATATGTTTTTTCACGTATTAATGGTCTCTTTCAAATAAACACTCCCTTACTTGGAAATAATATTTTGATTTTCTTTGTTAAAGCATAGGTAAGTTAGGATTTCGAAGCAAAACACTTTAAAAACAATTAGAGACAAAACACCTTTATTCAAATAGAAAATGCGCTCAAGCGGTAATAGAAACTAGATACTATTTCTTTGTTAACATTTAAAACTATTTTTCTAATACATGTACAAATATACTTCACTAAAATATGTTAAAATACTGCATAAATGATAAACAAGAAGAGCCGGTCCGATTCTTTTGATAAACAATAGTGTAACTACGAAAGCCTATTAGTACCACTTAAAATTAAAAAAGGTCGAAGCCGTAATAACCCGAAAAAGGCATTACTACGCAAATAAACACGTAATAACGCAAACAAACGCATTAAAACACCAATAAAGACGTTCGAACGCTAAAAATGGCTTTATAACGCCAAACTTATAAACGTACAAACGCTAAACGGCGTAATAACGCTAAAAATGGCATTCTTACGCTAAAAAAAGGCGAAATAATGCCAATCAAAAAGACGTAAAAACGCTCAAAAATGTGTTATAACGCAACTAAAAGGCGTACAAACGCAATTAAAGGCGTTATAACGCAGACTAAAGGGCGTACACTTGCTAAAAAATGCGTAATAACGCCAAACGTAAAGGCGTACACACGCTAAATAGGCGTAATAACGCTAAAAAGGCGTACATACGCTAAAACACCCGATACGACTCGAGTTAGTCTGTTCAACAGGGCTTAGGTTAACGGAGTTAGCCTGTACGGACAGGCAGTGGTATTACCATCATACCATTTGGTATGGGGTTAGCCTGTAGATAACCTGGATAAAAGATCTATAAATAAATAGTTTATTTATAGATAACGAAGGAAAAGGGATTAGGTCACGGTATCTCGATCTCTCGATTATTTATTGAAAATAATAAAGAAAAACGCCCTTTTAGGTCTTGAACTTCATAAATATATGAAATATGGAATGCAAGTATTTTTTTATTCAAGGAATTTAGAACATTTTAAGATTGAATATAATAAATGCTAAAGTGAATCCATCTTGTTACCGCGTGGTTTATTTGTAATACCTGTGTACAATAGATTCATAATATTGAAAAACACTATGCATTTGTTAATACATGTAGTTAAATTATATTTAAGTATGCAATAGCAAAAATAATAACAAACAAAAAGTATGAACGTAATTTTTTTTAATTATTTACACATCTATTTATCTAATTATTAATTAATTCATTCATTTATCCTTCCATCCGTCCGTCAGTTCGTCAATCCGTTTGTTTGTTCGTTTGTGCGTTCGTGCGTTTGTTTATTGTTTGTTGGTTGGTTGGTTCGTTCGTTCTTTGGTTCGTTCCTCGGATAGTTCGTTTGTTTGTTTGTTCTTTTGTTATTTCGTTCTTTTTTGGTTTGTTCTTTGGTTAATTCTTTTTTTCGTTTAGTCGTTCGTTCGTTCGTTCGATCATTCATTCGTTCGTTCGTTTATGCATTTATACATTCATTTATGTATTTATGGTTTAAACATTTTTGTTTTGTTTTTTGTTTTTATTTAATTATTTATTCGTTCATTCATTCATTCATTACTCTTTCCATCCCTTCGTCCGTCCGTGTATTTTTCCGTTGCTTTGTGCGTTCATGCGTTTGTGCATTGGTTCGTTCGTTTGTTCATGAGTTCGTTCGTTTGTTTTTCCATCCATCTATCCATCCATCCATCGATCGATCCAACCTTCCTTCCTTCCTTCCATCCTTCCATCCTTCCTTCCATCCTTCCTTCCTTCCTTCCTTCCTTCCTTCCTTCCTTCCTTCCTTCCTTCCTTCCTTCCTTCCTTCCTTCCTTTCTTCCTTCCTTCTTCTTCCTTCCTTCCTTCCTTCCTTCCTTCCTTCCTTCCTTCCTTCCTTCCTTCCTTCCTTCCTTCCTTCCTTCCTTCCTTCCTTCCTTCCTTCCTTCCTTCCTTCCTTCCTTCCTTCCTTCCTTCCTTCCTTCCTTCCTTCCTTCCCTCCCTCCCTCCCTCCCTCCCTCCCTCCCTCCCTGACTCCCTCCCTCACTGACTCCCTCCCTCCCTCCGTCCCTCCCTCCGTCAATGCCTCCGTCCCTCCCTCCGTCCTCCCTCCGTTCCTCCCTCCGTCCCTCCCTCCCTCCGTCCCTCCCTCCCTCCGTCCCTCCCTCCCACTCACACACCCTCCCTCCCTCCATTCCTTACTTCCTTCCTCCTTCCTCCTCCTCCCTCCCTCCCTCCCTCTCTCCCTCCCTCCCTCCCTCCCTCCCTTCCATCCATCCATCCAGCCAGCCAGCCATTTATTCATTCATTCATTTTTTGATGTATTTAATAATTTATTTACTTATTTTGTGTTCAACCTTTTAGCTTTTTCTAGTTAATTAAATGTATTAATTTTTTTTTAAATATATTGTTGTAACAAACATACAAAATAAAATTAAATTATAAAAAAACGTTCTAAATTGAAATAGTGTAAATTACTAAAATTAAATAGAAATAACATCGGTGAAGTACCATGGGTGCTTTTTACAGTTTAATACAAGTTTAAACTCTCACAGACGAGAAAACGTTCAAGGCACGTTATTAAATAACTTAATAATTTAAGCGCAAAGTTGGTTTCTATCACAGCACATACTACATTTGAAATAAACATTCGCTTGCAAGACATCTAATTGGACAGATGCAATTATATACCTTTATAAAATACGATTTTAAGCCTCAACTTATCTGTTGACTTTTAAGTAAGATAGCATATGCCTCCATAGGATGCTTATTAGTTGTTTTAGTATTTACTTAATTGTATGTGTCGTCCTCAGTTGTCTCCAGGTGTCTAGAAAATCACTTCTTTGATGTCACCTATACTCTTCAATTAACAAGTCAACGGCGCTATTTTCAGACGATTTTTTATTTCAAAATTGGATACCATATTATTTTGGCCATGCTTTCTAAACAAACATGTTTCAACAATAAAACAGCGGAAGTCTACACTGTGTATTAGCAACCTGCTGTGGTGATCCCTTTCTTATCTATTTGAGCGTAAAGTAATCTGATATAGATCAGACATCGGCCGGCTATTAGTCTGACTTAAATTGGTTGTGATCCCTAAATCTTATCCATTTGAGCGTCAAGTTCATTCATATAGATCAGACATCGACCAGCTCCGTTATATATTAGTCTAACTTAAATTTTCTGTCGTAAAGTACAGGTTAGATTGTCCAATTAAGAAACGCAAGTAGTCATACATGTGTGATTATAATGTGTGGAAAGACAACTGCGTCTAAATGAAATACTTAAATACCATATAGTTCAATTTTTGAGAACAGACGTATGCTACATACATAATATGCCATATGACTGATATTAGGATGCATATAACAGTGCTTAATGTAGTTCAAGTTATATGTACGCACACAAGTGTTTAGTTTGATTACACTTTTGCATTCATTTACTTGATACTTCCTATATGGTTTTATTTCCCGTCAAATACTTGAATTAAGTGTTTAAAAATGCATGGGAAATATGATATGCCCTTTTTATGATTTATAAATTATATCAGCAAGACTTCAAACTGTCATACGTAAATATACAATAAATAAACAAAGAAAGAGTCAAATAAATAACCTGTGGCATTTGTTTTCGCAGTCTCGTATTGTTAAGCAATAGAAATTACAGTTATCACCATTATTAAAAGCGGCTTTATCGCATTTAGGGTCCAATAAACAGGACAATATAGCATGACACACCGACATCAATCACCCTGTCGGCATGAGATGTCATAAAGTACCCAAGGCAGCCTTCCTCCTGCTATGTGACGATATCACCAATCGATTTTTGTAACTTCATTCAACATGCATTTTGTTTTAACGTGGCAGCATTAACATAATATGCATTTAATATAATACAGTACAAATAATACAAAATATATAAAAAAAAATGAAATAAAAAATAAAAAAATAAAAAAATGATGATAATGATGATGATGATAATGATGATGATGTTGTTGTTGTTGTTGTTGTTGTTGTTGTTGTTGTTGATGATGATGATGATGATGATGATGATGATGATGATGATGATGATGATGATGATGCATGATGATGATGACTGATGATGATGATGACTGATGATGGCTCGCATCGCTCGCTGACAGACTGAGTGACTGAGTGACTGACTGACTGACTGATTGGCTGGCTGACTGACTGACTGACTGACCTGACTGACTGACTGACTGACTGACTGACTGACTGACTGACTGACTGACTGACTGACTGACTGACTGACTGACTGACTGACTGACTGACTGACTGACTGACTGACTGACTGACTGACTGACTGACTGACTGACTGACTGACCTGACTGACTGACTGACTGACCTGACTGAAAGAAGTACGAACGAACCAATAAACCAATGAACAAGCCCACGTACACACAAACGCAATGAATAGATAAATAGATAGAAAATAAATAAATAGATGAATGAATAAATAAAGAAAGAAAGAAAGAAAAAAAGAAAGAAAGAAAGAAAGAAAGAAAGAAAGAAAGAAAGAAAGAAAGAAAGAAAGAAAGAAAAAGAAAGAAAGAAAGAAAGAAAGAAAGAAATGAACAAATGAATAAACGCATGAATGAACGCATGAATGAATAAATAAATAAATAAATACAAAAATGCATAAAGAAAATACATTAATACATAAATAAATACATTAATACATAAATAAATGATTGAATGAAACCCTGTTCTGTTTACAATAATTTGATTATTATTTTTGGTATTTCATACAAAATATAGATTTATATCCAATATTTCCATTCTTTATTGGTTTAAGACCTAAAAAGGCGTTTTTCTTCATTATTTTCAATAAATAATCGAGAGATCGAGATACCGTGACCTAATACCTTTTCCTTCGTTATCTATAAATAAACTATTTATTTATAGATCTTTTATCCAGGTTATCTACAGGCTAACCCCATACCAAATGGTATGATGGTAATACCATTGCCTGTCCGTACAGGCTAACTCCGTTAACCTAAGGCCTGTTGAACAGACTAACTCGAGTCGTATCGGGTGGCTAAAAAGGGCGTAGTAACGCCAATTCCAAAGGCGTGCAAACGTTAAAAAAAGGAGTAATAACGCCAAACTTAAAGACGTACAAACGCTTAAAAGGCGTAATAACGCCAATTTCAAAGGCGTGCAAGCGCTAAAAAAGGCGTTATAACGCCGTTTGTACTATATAAAGTGATGGCTTCTTTGAAGACATTCAAACCAAAGTGTTATGAGTACATTTGATTTTATTGGATCTGAAAAGACAAGTTCATTATTTCTGGAAATTGTCCCTGAAGGCAAGAATAGGAAACCGACATCCGTACGGAATCCTCTAATTGTCATCACCTATGAATTGATTGGTTATACACGGAATATTCGATAGTGTGACGATGTTGCTATTGTAACCATCCACACCGGAAGGCGACAGTACGATGTCGATTACACGTAAGAATGACGATGATAACGCAAAAGTAAGATAATGAAAACGCAATATCACGGCAATACGATGATGATAACACGACAGTACGATAATGAAAACGCGAAACGACATTATGATGGTACAAATGCGACAGTAAGATGGTGACAACACGAAGTTATATCGTATTATCGTGATCGTACCGTCGTAGTTTCGCGTTTTCGTTATGGCAATCGAGCTACCATTATTGTGATTGCGCGTTTGCATCGTAGTAATATCGAGTATTGCGTTAAAGACCAACCCGTTCATAGACAATATCCATATCAGGATTGCGTACATTTGTCCGTTTGAAGTTTAACAACAATTAAATCTTTGTAATCAATTTAGTTATTTAGAAACGTACAGTTGAAACTCAAATTTTTGAAATCATATACGCAAAATATCTTTTTTTTTTCAAAGTTATTTCTTGTTCAACATAACCAGAGATAACCCATTTTCAGTTAAAATACAATTTGAAGTTATGTCGCTCGTAATACGATACGTAATGCTGCTAGAGCAAGGAAACTGTATAAACATATATTAACCAGCATGTACACTTGCTCGTTTGGAAATGTTGGTTCATTTGTACATGTATGTAGGCACAGTTATGGTACATATTTAGCAAAGCGGATTGTAAAACTGTGTACCACGTAACTCGAAAAGTAGCTTTGTTAGAAGGATGATACTTAACAAACCCATTTTCAGCATGTAAATATGTGCTCTATAGTATGCTGATGCATTTAACAAAACAATGGACACTTGTTTGCAAAAAAATCAAAACAAACAAAAACAACTTAATAGCATTAAGGACTTTTGTCGCGTATAAAACACTACTTGAGTAACTGCTAGCTCGATTATACTTCTCTTATATTAATATTAATCACCCTGTGTTGTGTGCAAAAATAATTTTCCTAATTCGATTAGTGTTCAATGCTCCTGCTGCATTAATTATCGCTAATCATCTACGTCAAACGTGATGTTACGCCCATTTAAAGAAACACTATTTATATTTCTAAATCACTCATCCAGGAACATAGCTATAATACGACATATTTATACATTTCAAAGATATCATATTATTAAAAACATTTGAATTAATTAACAGTGGACAAAAAAGAAAGATTCGTCATAGAACATAAAGTGTTTTTTTCACGTCACACTATTTAGTTTCACATATCGTTGTAAACGATTTAATCATAAACAAATTAGTTGTCGTAAACGTACATCTGGAGACTTTTCTAACTCAAAACTTTTTAGACTTGAATATCTCAGTCATGGGTAAAAAATATATTCAAACGTGTACATGTGATCATTTGACTTCATTTGACATACATAGGATTCCATACAAATGTCATTTGCCTATTCTTGCTTTCAATGACAATTTCCAGAAAGACTGAAATTGTCTTTTCAAATCCAATAAACTAAACTGTGTTCATAATGTTTTGGTTCGAATTAATGTCTTCAAATAAGTCATCACTTTATATGGTACAAAAGGCGTTATTACGTTTTAAGGTTTGTACGCCTTTGAAATTGGCGTTTTTACGCCTTTATAGCGTTTGTACGCCTTTTAAGCGTTATTGCGCCTTTATAGCGTTTGTACGCTTTTAAGTTTGGCGTTATTTCGCATTTTTTAGCGTTTGTACGCCTCTAACATTGGCGTTATTACGCCTTTTTAGCGTGTATACGCTTTCTTAGCGTTTATACGCCTTTTTACCGTTATTACGCCTTTTTAGCGTTTGTACGCCTTTAAGTTGGCATTATTACGCCTATTTTAGCGTTTGTACGGTTTTTAGTCTGCGTATAACGCCTTTAATGGCGTTTGTAAGCCTTTTAGTTTTCATTATAACGCCTTTTTAATCGTCTGTACGCCTTTTAGTTTGGCATTATAACACCCTTTTTAGCGTTTTTACGCCTTTTAGTTTGGCATTATTACGCTTTTAATTAGCGCAAGAATGCCATTGTTAGCGTTATTACGCCTTTTAAGCGTTTGTACGCCTTAAAGTTTGGCGTTATTACGCCTTTTTTAGCGTTATTACGCCTTTATTAGCGTTATAATGCGTTTGTTCGCGTTATTACGCGTTTATTTGCGTAGTAATGCCTTTTTTCGCGTTATTACGACTTTGAACTATTTTTTTTTAATTTTAAGAGGTACTAATAGACTTTCGTATAAAATAGCTTGATGATAAAATGCATGAAATGATGATTTCCATAACAAGATGTCTTTATTGCTTCTTGGAAAGCATACACAAACTATCTAATTTTGGATTATATTAAATCCATAGTTGACTCGACAAGATTCGGCGACTTAAAAAAACAGGGAAGAGAACCTGTTATTTCGAACAGGAACTATTCTTAAAGATATCCTTTCGAATTCAGATATTTGTTTGTTCATTATTTATATATATATACCTTTCTTTAGAAATATAAGTATGTTTATAGTTACAATACTTAAAATATTTTAAATAAGGACACACCTTATTGAACATGTTCTTCCAGTCCCATAGGTAATTCTCCTCTACGATCATGGTTTTCCAGTCGGGATTGTCCGGACCCCGGGCTGGAAGGGCGCTCTCCCGCGTCCTTCGAATGACGTCATCTTCAGTCCGCTCCGTTACCGTGCTCAGTACCGTCTGCCTCATCGGCTCGATTTCCGTTCTCCGGAGACCGCGCCCACTGCTCGCTACGTTGTTCCCGCTCGCGCTAATGTTCGAGCGCCCTTGGGACTTGCGGTCTACGGAGGGACCGCTTGTTTCTGAATCAGTTTCTCGAAGATTGTCTTTCCTGGAAGCTCGGCCAAAGCCCGCCTGTCTAGATGCCCGTAAATCCTCCAGGCGGTTTGGTGATTGTAAATCAGGCTGCCGTCTTGATGCACGTAACTTGTCGAGTGCCTGATTATCAGCCCTCATACCTGTGGGTTGAGCTTTAGTGGCACCAAGTGAAAGAAATCCGTAAGGATTATGATCATCATCAGTTCCGCTTGGGCCTTTTTCTATAGTAACACCGCGTTCAATTTCACGCGAATGTGACCTAGACGAGCCTTGGTCATTTAAGTCGGGCCCATTTCTAGCATTGCGACGGCCGTTCTCACGTGCCTGTAATTCAGTTGCGCCCAAGTCACTCCAACCCTGATTATCTCTCTCCGTCGCGCGAAACGTTTCCTTTAACGTTTTGTCCCAGTTGCTATTGTAAGGCCTCCCTTCGTCTGGGAGGAAGTTAAAACTGACGTCATTTGCGTCCGCCATTTCCACGCACAAAACTAGTATCCTCCGCTTAACTTTCTTTTAGTTTACTTCAACTGTCGCATTCCAATTATTTTACCTATATATTGGCGTTAAAAGTGTACAGTTTTCAAATCGGTAATTAATTTACTTTACCAGACAGAAATACATGTAAATTAACACGAAATTTACATTTAATGATGTTCGGTAACCGCAAACTGCGCAAAGCTGTGGGCGTTTTGTAAATGCGCACCCGGGTGAGAATATCTGTAAAATATCTGTATAATATTTGCTTCCTGATTTACCGAATGGAAGATCGCCTTCAATCGATAGGGTTTATTCTCGTATAGTCGATTGACAATATATGGAATGTGCTGTCACACGATGTGCGTGAATGCTTATGAATACCTAGGTAATATGATACCTTCCCGGTGCTTTTTATGCGTTATTACATTTGAAGAAACTAATTTTCATACAAAAATTGTAATATACCCCAAAATGTCAATGCTATGGTAATCAGGGACTGACGTTTTATTTTATACACTTCATGATATTTAATGAACCTTTCCATAAACGCTAGCGAAATATCCTTTAATATATCATACAAAGTTAATAAAATATTATGTTTGCAATCCGCCGTTCGATTTATAAAGTTTGTTAAAGGGACCGTCAACCACAAACGACGAAAAAAGTGAAGTTCTTAAATACCGTATTTTTTACAATTATTATTTTATATTGATTAAAATATCACGACTGGTATATTACATTACTTGAAAAAAGTTAATATTTTCAGTAAATTCGGTAATACAATTTCGCGATGTGAAATCGAACGTACATCGAAAATAGGTGACATAACGATATACACACAATAAATAACGCAAGTAGCTTTATCATTTTATACATAAAATAAATACAATTCATTACGCATGCACAATTTGCATTCCTGAGTTTACCACGAGACGATGATGATCAATCTACATGTACTTGCGTTATATATAGTTAACTGGTAGTTAGCTGGTAGACCTACCCAGTAAAATTGTATTACCGAATATACTTAAAATACGAAAACTTAACAACTTTTTCAAGTACTGTAATATACCAGTCGTGATATTTTAATCAATATAAACTAATAATTGTAATAAATACGGTATTTTAGAACTTTTCTTTTTTCGTCGTTTGTGGTTGACGGTACCTTTAAATACTAGTTTTATACCAGAACTTAAGGTTGTTAGCGCGTATCTGTAACAAAAATATTATTAAGTGAAAATCTAATTTCTAATGCAAAAGACTGAAATGACAAGTTAACTATTTAATAATAATAATAATAATAATAATAATAATAATAATAATAATAATTATTATTATTATCATAATTATAATAATAATAATAATAATAATAATAATAATAATAATAATAATAATAATAATAATTATTATTATTATTATTATTATCATAATAATAATAATAATAATAATAATAATAATAATAATAATAATAATAATAATAATAATAATAATAAAGTTGATGCTGTTGTTTTTTGATGAAATTGATGTGTCTACATAAAAGCAAAGTCCAGTTTTCTCAATGATCAGCAAACATAAATATTTCCAGTATAGCGAGCATTTCAAGTATAATACGATAGTAAGAAAACCATTACAAATATCAAAGCGCTGACAACATAGAAAGACCGTTGGGAAAACATGAAAGTTAAATCACGGAATACGTAAATTGTGAGTGCATCTTTGAAACAGTTAATTTCGATAAATACATCTCTCTGCTGCTCTTCATATACTTTAAAGTGGGTTCCCACTGCCGATCCGATCATCCCGATCATTGAAATTTCCCGACCAAACCCGACCAAGCTCGACTAAAACGGGTATACACGACTTCTTCTCGACCTCTTGTCGATAACACACGACCCCCACACGACTCATTAATGATGTCAACTCGACCATCCTTCCGATTTCCGCTCGATCATATCGACCTATACGCGAGCCCTATACGATCTCAGCTCGACCAAGTGGACCTCAGCTCGATCGCCACCAGATCTTCACACGACCAGATCGTGATGGTCGCACTACAGTCGTACAAAGCGATCAAAAATAACTCGGGAGGAGGTCGAGCGGATCGGGTACAGAGCTCGTGTATGGTCGAATAGCAATCGGGAAATGGTCGTGTACGGTCGAGTAGCCGTCGGGTAGCAGTCTAGTAAATCTGTACATCAACTCGAATAGAGGTCGAGTGGATCGTGTTGCGATCTAAAATTTCTCGGGTAGAGGTCGAGCGGATCGGGTACAGATCGTGTAAAAGATGTCAATCCGATCGCCACACGATTGCTAACGATCAACTCGATCTTTTACTCGACTAATACAAGACCACTTCCCGACCGCTTCTCGATCCATTTCCTACTCGACCGCTACTCGATATTTTTTGACATGTCAAAAAATATCGGGTAAGGAGCCCGACCAATGCCGACCTACCCGACCGCCCCCGATCACTCATGCCGACCGAACCAGACCAGTACCCGACCGCTTGGTCGGGCTTGATCGAGTTGATCTGATCGGCAGTGGGAACCCAGCTTTACTTCCAACAAATTAGTATCAGCTAATTTATAGAAACGAACATGCTCTCATTCGCAAATTAAAACTTACAAAGCACGGGTATATTTCATGGCTATTGAAATGAGAAATAATTAAAAAGAACAAATCTTTTTTTATAAATGTTTTTACATTAAAACCAACCAATACAAAATCTGAAAAGATTTTTAATAGCATATCAGTCGTATTTGTTCAAATAATTTTTCAGTTTGTTATATCAAAAGCGGTATGTTCGTGAAATACCACGTCAAAATATTTTAAGTTTATTAGAGTTCTTTCAATGCTATTTGCATAAGTACAAGCTCCGTGTGTTTTAGTTTGCAACACTCGTAAATCGGGCGAGAACGACTGCTGAACTATTTATACTGTGTCAATAATCTATGGCAATATAAGATTGAAAAGCCATTAACGCATATTTTTGGTGCATACGTAAATTATGGTAATTATGCATCACCTCGTTGATGTTGTAGACTTGGAATATTGGAGTTGTATGAACTATTTTGCAATGTATTCAGGCGAGTTCATTTCGTGGCATCTTTTCAAAGAAGGTCTCATCGTAAACAACGTCACTGTGTTAGGATAGTGACGCGCATGAATATATCGACTAACAAACTCACAACCTACAGAATAAACAAGTAGTTTTTGCACTTGGCCTAAATACACCCAAATACATTCTAATGACGGCTGGATAAGAATGGATCTATGCTGTTGAAGTGCAATTTACGACAGAAATAACGTTTCGACAAACCGAAATTATTGAACTAGGAAAAAAGTTATCCGCAAATCTTCGGTTACTTATGTAGCACACACTTTTATCGATCATTGTTTTCATCACTAATGTTGTATCTGAATACCTGTGTGTTAAATATATTTATAAAATAAATTTATGTTTTAATTCATTAAATTGAAATATGATTTTTTTATAGATATACTAAAACTATATCAAACCTAATGTATGCATTATGAGGGCATTGCCATAAAGATCGATCTCATTCTTGGAGCGTTTTAAGAATATTGCATTAAAATGTATCTGCAATTCCATTTCGATCTATTGAGCTGCATGGCTGTCACGTAATTACACATTGTTCGTTGATAACACACAGTTACGACCAATGTTCATTTCTGTTTTCATCGAGATTTATTTCTGTTAAATAATTTCTTACACAACGCTTCTAATGTTCATGAAGTACAATTTTACATCGCGGTGGCCGACATGGCCACCACGTCAAGAAAGCGTGACTACTCTACTCGATTGTCCAACTTAGGACCTTCCCTTCATACAACGCAGATGCCAATTTATACAATAATGGACAAATAAATTGGGTGACGGCTGTCTGGATGATTGACTTTGACATGAGTTGAATTACCTGATACGGGATGGCTTTATGTGTGACTTACATATCTTGTGCATATATATGCCAATAATTAAGCGAGACCACGTTTGTTTAACTGCATATATGAAAGTTCACCTGTCATTTAACATGAAAATATACACAAATTAACAGTGCTGCATGTGCTTACCATAGACATAACTAATTAGTGAACCCAGCCATGGGCAATAACTTGGTGCATTTTTCTCGTCTAATTTGAAGATGACATATGATGCCCATTTATGCATTTCTTCATGAAGACAGATATTATGTATTCAGTTACACCGAACAAGGAATATACATGAAATACACCAATTATGCGACATGGCGATTCTTTTGCAATACAATCAATTGGTAAAGACAAATTCAATGTCTTCATGGAAAGATAGGTTTGTTATTTCCTTTGAGTTGAATAAAAAAATACCATTTAAAAGACTTGTGTTACCCCACATAACGCCATTTATATAATACGCTTTTAAAAACCTATTTTGAAGTAGACTTAAATCAAATATTGACACAGCTCATTCGGAACTCCCATACCATACCATAAATATATCAAATACGTTGAAAGACATTATTAACATTTCTGCTCAGCATGACATAAAATTATACATACAATTGCAAAATAGTAATTTCATGACTTCCTGGTCGATGAAAAATATGTTCGATGGATTTAAAAAGGAACGTACAAATACTATATACCCGGTAGTTATAATGACAAATGATAATACAGGTACATTTAAAAAGTACAAAATTGTGAACAAGATACTCTCATAAATAAAGTCTTCGTTTAAGTATAAGATTAGACAGTCGCAATTAGCATTGACCTTTTATATGTTTGAACTTTGATTCTAATTGTGACCTTGACCTTCGACATAGGACCTGATGCCTGTGTGCCACACTCGCGCTCAGTCTGCACTTAACTTCTGTCATGCCGTTTAAAAATTAATAAACTATGGAACAATTAACAAATATATGTTACGGTTTTAACAATGTTATAAACCTTTACCTTATCAACAGCGACCTTTGACCTTGATTTCGTCCATGACATACATGTGACCACATACGTTCAATAGGTATCCATGCTGGAAAAATATATGCTCGGGGCAAAGTGTAGGTGCTTATACTATAGTTGACCTTATACATTTACATCGAACTGTGATCTTAACCTTGAACCTAGATAGTGATTCTTGCGCACGGTACGATTCCGGTACTTCTGTTCATATATTAAGTTATGCTATGGCAAAATTGTTGACATGGACATTGAAACGTAAAATTGACCTAAGGACCTGGTTCTTTCGTTCGACACATTGACCCACCATGATTTGCACGTATATGAAGTTTGTTTAAAAAATCTATCCTGTGCATAGCTATGTTGAGAACAGAATCTTCGGGTTCGAATTTGTATATCCGACAATTGTACTTAGACTGTGCCATTAACATTAGACACTGGAACCTGATTTTTTTTAACGCAATACTCTTTATGCCATGATAGGAACTTCTTCCAAGTTTCTAGTCATTTTATTTAATGCATACAGGGTGAATTAAAGCTTGAAGTTCGACCTTCACAATTCGTACTATAATGTATGTCACTTATTTTTGTCGAGACCCTCATTATTGTCTACGACATCATGTCTAGTCATGCGTGTTATTTTCTGAAATGCTATTTGAAAGAGAAAACACGCTGGAAAAGTGCATGTTCAGTACAAAGTAAAAAAAGGTTTGATTCACCCTAGTTTGACATTTCATTCTATATTGTGATCTTGACCTTGGGTTCTTGTATAAAAAAAACTCTAAATCATTATGCTTATCACTTCTGTCAAGACATATGGAAATGCAGTCATGCTGGGCAGCGGTAAGCTCGGACCTATTGCACAAACGGGTTTCTGGCATTCTCAAAAAGCGACTCGTTATCACACGGACTTATCCGTGAAAACGAATCAACGACCGAACAAAGAAGGAACCGTAAAGAACTGGCCAACACAGATCAACGCATTCGTCTTAATAGTCGCAGGATGTTTTGGGTAAACTAAAAATACTCAACAATCAAGAATATATTTTATGGTAGATGCTATTCTACTAGTCTGTAACTGGCATGTGTAATTTGCTATAAACTAATAAATACAAAAATCGATATTAAATCAATTCATCGGCAGATCGCTCTTCAATTTTCTTTCGTATCGTTGAATTCTGTTCTATTCATGGGATGATTCATATTTGAACAAAGAAGTTCTTCACGGCACTTCCTTGTTCATTGTGCAATACACCGTACGTCGGGGATTAACCTATTATAATTATATATCGATCGAATAGATATATTTATGATCAGTCGATTATTCGATATTTTGGTATTCAGCATGCCGATATAGGGTAATGTGAACAGATATAAGCTGAACACGCACATTTCATTTAACTGTTTAGTTCGTCTTATTAATGAAGTTGATTTAAAAAAATGTTCACCATTAAGTTTGTGAAACATTAATCATTGAGGTAAACAATCGGCGCGACTAGCTCAGTGGGTATATCACCGGGCTACAGCCCCGTGGTCCCGAGTATGAACCTTGCCACAGCTTCTCAATGTGGTGACCGGCAAACCTGTTCTTATTCACCTTTATCTGATTGAAGGGCATATGTCAGTTCAGCGTACATGGGCATGTAAAGGAAAGAGTGAGTAGAAAACGGACGTACTGAAACACAGTTGAATAATCCAAACAGCAAATCAAATATTGACATGTATACTGTTTTTCTTCGAATATAATTTATGAATATAGAAGTAAATGCAGGTTCTGTTAATGTCTTTCTAATTCGACACAGGTGTCCAGGATGATAGAGTTCGATAAAAAGCGTAACGAGTAATTCCCGTCTTAAAGGGACATGAGCTTAGAAGATTAAATACATCTACTGAATAGCGTATCTGTGGACGGTCATTAAGTGTTACAATCTCCTGAAAGGCATTTGTGCTTACTGTCCGTAAGTGTGTATTTACATTTTTAAAATGTGCTCAATCGGAAAAGTCCGCTATCATATTGCAACAGACCCTTTTAAAAGCAATTTTAAAGAAAGCAGTATAAGTGCGGATCACTGAAAAAGAAGGCCGACAGCTATCTACATAATAACGCTGATTTATATATCGACTGTAATTCGAAGCTTTAATTTTCATGGCATAGCTGCATAATGACAGAGAAGAACATATCAACTGCGCTGTTCAAATTCTTGCGACTACTATACTGGCGTATGTAATTATAGTATCCAATCGTAGTGTTTTGTACCCTTTGCATGCTGGGAAATTTGTCGTCTGCTAAAATGTCGTCTGCTGAATTTCTTAAATTAGCATTTTCTTCGATTTTTTTTCAAAGAATACTTTCAGAATAGCAAACAGTTTGGATCCAGATGAGACGCCACGTTCTGTGGCGTCTCATCTGGATCCAAACTGTTTGCAAAGGCCTTCACAACTCGGTTCCCGCACTGTAAGGGTTAAATTGATAAAAAAACAGATGCACTTATGTATGAATTCCTATTTCAGGATTTTCTGACACTGATATATGAACATCCACGAAGAATAATCGATAAAATGTAATTGAATATTTCTTATTGATGCATGGTCTTAATTATTATTCATGTTCTCATACTAGAATTCATTTACTCATACTAGTTTTAATGTTTTTAATGAATTTTATTTTCTTAAAATTAGTATTCATGTTCTTGTAACTAAAATTCATGTTCTTAAGTTCATGATTCATTATGTGCTGTTAACGATGTACATTGTACAAGTCGAAATAAACTGTCTGTCGGTCTTAAACTTAATATTTATTTTATTATAAGTAGTGTTATCAAAACTTGTATATGTGTTCTTTATGCTTCAATTGACAATCTCTTAACTGTTATTCGTTATTTAAAACAAATATCCTTGTTTTCAAAACGAGCGTACACGTTTTTGAAACTTATATCCATACTTTTAAGACTAGTGCATTTACCGGTATTCACTTTATCATAGATGATGGAACGAACATAAAGCCCACCAACTTATTGCAATCTCAGGAATACAATACTCATCCATTGAAGCTAATCATCGTTTACAAGAACTGTAACAAGAGCTGTGTCACAGATGTGACGAATACCCCCATATGCCGCATTGACACAGAATATTTTGCATGTTGTCTTCACAAAAAACAGCGGACACCATGCCCAATGTTTAAAGCGCACTAAGTGACCCTGTGACCTAGTTTTTGACCCGGCATTGTCCATGTTAGAACTTCACCTACACATCATCCAGATACAACTTCTGATCAAGTGTGGTGAAGATCGGATTAAAACTACTTGAATTAGAGAGCAGACACCATATTGAATGTGTATAACGTACTAGGTGACCCCGTGACCTAGTTTTTGATCTGGCATGGCCCATGTTCGAACTTGGCCTTAAGATCATCTAGATAAAACTTCTGACCAAGTTTGGTGAAGATCGGATGAAAACTACTTGAATTATGGAGCGGACACCATGCTGCATGTTGAACAAGAGGGCCTGAAAGGCCCAAAGTCGCTCACCTGAGATTACAAGACATTATTGGGACAAATCTCCTGACCAAGTTTCATGAAGATCGGAAAATAAATGTGGCCTCTAGAGTGTTAACAAGGTTTTACTATAGCCATATAAGGAAAAATGCCCCACCCCCTGGTGTCCATGTTTTTCAACCAACCAGCATCATTTTCGAACTCATCCAAGATATTATTTGGATGAATCTTCTGACCAAGTTTCATGAAGATAGGACAATAAATGTGGCCTCTAGAGAGTTAACAAGATTTTACAATAGCCATATATATAGCCATAAGGAAAAATGCCCCGCCCCTTGGCATCCATGTTTTTCAAGCAAACGTTACCATTTTCAAACTCATCCAAGATATCATTGAAACCAATCTTCTGACCAAATTTCATGCAGATTGGACAATAAATGTGGCCTCTAGAGTTTTAACAAGGCTTAACTAATGCCATATAAGGAAAAATGCCAAGCCCCCTGGCAGCCATGTTTTTCAACCAACCGGCATCATTTTCGAACTTGTCCAAGATATTATTCGGATGAATCTTCTGACCAAGTTTCATGAAGATCGGACAATAAATGTGGCCTCTAGAGAGTTAACAAGATTTTACTATAGCCATATAAGGAAAAATGCTCCGCCCCTTGGCAGCCATGTTTTTCAAGCAAACGTTACCATGTTCGAACTCATCCAAGATATCATTTAGACCAATCTTCTGACCAAAATTCATGAAGATTGGACAATAAATGTGGCCTCTAGAGTGTAAACAAGGTTTTACTATAGCCATATAAGGAAAAATGCCCCGCCCCTTGGCAGCCATGTTTTTCAAGCAAACGTTACCATTTTCGAACTGATCCAAGATTACATTGAGACCAATCTTCTGACCAAATTTCATGAAGATTGGACAATAAATGTGGCCTCTAGAGAGTGAACAAGGCAAATGTTGACGTCGCACAACGCACGAAGTGACCCCCGTTACCTAGTTTTTGGCCCAGAATGGCCCATGTTCAAATTTGGCAAAGAGATCATCTAGATACAACTTCTTACCAAGTTTGGTGAAGATATTGGATGAAATCTACTTAAATTAGAGAGCAGACACCATGCTCAATGTTTAAAACGCACTTATTTACCCCATGACCTAGTTTTTGACATGCCATGACCAATGTTCAAACTTGGCCTAGACATCACCTAGATACAACTTCTGACACAAGTTTGGTGCAGCTCGGATGAAAACTACTTGAATTAGAGAGCGGACACCATGCACAATGTTTAAATCACACTAAGTGACCCCATGACCAGGCATGATCCATATTCGAACTTTACCTAGATATCATTTAGATACATCTGACCAAGGTTAGTGAAGATCGGATGAAAACAACTTGAATTAGGGAGCAGACACTTAATACAGACCGACCGACAAGCTCACTCCTATATACCCCTCTAAACTTTGTTTGTGGGGGTATAATAATATTATTTATATCTGACATTAATTATTTTAGAGAAGGCTGTTCTAAAAAATATTGACAAGTATAATTGGATATAAGTGTTATTTTTTCCGTGTATGCCAGATTTAGTTTCTAAAGCTTATTAAAGTAACGGTGTTATTATTTGTCATGATTTATTAACTCATGTATATTGATTTTTTTCTTTGCAAGCTGAAATACACTGAAACAAATATTGCACCTTCTTTATACCATTAAAAACGGTGAGCAATAAACAAGTTAAATAAGAGCTTGACAACATTGACCGGGCATGCATTAACTCCATCAACATAAATACACGCTTGGATCGTTTCCTTTCTTATTAGCATTCAGTTTTGTTGGCACACATTTTGCACACGCTTAGTGAGGCGTTAGCTGTTATCATTGAGAGGTGAGATTGGGTATATCTAAATTGCATCCATAAGATTACGGAAACTAATGTATAAATCAAAATTGTATTTTAATACAATCATCCATAAAGGTCAGTGCAAGGTTACTATTGGCCAGCTATAATAGACCAGAGAAAATTCGGAACATGTATTTCGAGGATTGTGATAGTTGAAAAATATTGCTTAATCAAATAGTTTTTAAATGGTAATTCATTGGAAATCTTGAAACAATTACTTAATTTTGCACATAATAGTACCTTTATATATACCATAACTTTGAACATTTGCTTGAAAGGGGAAACAAACCTAACATATAAGGCAAAAAGCTGTACACTGCTATCCTGTAGCTCGTGATTTCAATCACATGTAAATGACAACAACTTTATTATGAAACCTAAACATTTTTATTATCTATTCTGGACAATAGCCACTACCCAATTTCGAACATCTGGAATAAAGCATAAAAGGTTTATCCATCATGGTGTAATATGGTACATGTGTTACCAAACCAATTAATAACGCTACTTAAAAGCAAGAATAAATCAATTAAATAATTTCCAAAAAAATGTGTTCTACTATTTTCAAATATAACTGTACACATAAGTATGAATTTCATCAAAAGCCTTTCACTGACAAAAGGCACAACATAAGTCTGTCGCTTAGGAGAACATGAGAAAACAGAACCAGAAAAATACAAATAACAGGAATGACACATGAAATCATCATTAATATACAAAGTGGTTTTCACATGATTATTTTCATACCGGGCATCCTTGATTGATTCTGAGAAAGCTTGAAGGTAGCGTATCTTATATATAAGGGGCGGACTCAATACGCAGGACACCTGCTTGACTTCTCAAACATTCTGATGTTAATAGTAATGTTCCAGTATATATTTGAACACAATGACGAATAAATTACATTCACACAGACTTGATCTTATACAGTTATATTTTGCTGTATTTTTGTAAGCACAAATGTATTCCTTTAAAATAGAAACTGCATCCAGCAAACTCATGGCAAAAATTACATGACATTTTACACATCATATATAATACATATATTACACTACTTGTATGATGTCAGCACACGATGATTATACATTATTTTTATTTTAAACAAGAGCTGTGTTTGTGAAACACAATGCCCCCTACTACGTTTTGCAGCCGCACAGCAGCTTTTTTTGAAATAAGGTTATATTTTGAATGTAAAGGTCACAGTGACCTTTGACCTAGTGACCTCAAACCATGTTTGATTGTAGATCTCAATGAGATGCATGCACATGTAAAGTTTAAAGAACATAGGCCCAAGAGTTTTAATTTAATAAGCAAGATTAAAGTTTTGGGACAGACACACACATACAATGACAGACAGACAGACAGGCCAAAAATAATATACCCCCTGATCATTCGATCTGGGGGCATAAAAAGTGAGCAAACTATACATATACAATTTTTAAATATATGAAAAGTTGATTAATTCCAGTCCAGTAAGGACAACATAAACATCAATACCATAACTACCTCTTATAATAGCAAGAAAACACAAAAAGTTCACAAATTGATAAGCAGCAATAACTGCAACTGTCATGTGAGCCACTTTAGCAATGGTTCGCCTTCTTCTTAAACCAACAGTTAAACACAAAAAATAATCTGCATGAGGGACAGCAAAAGTTGCAACTGCCCAACAGGCCCCACCAGCTGTGGAATTTCCCCTTCTTCCATCCTTCCTCCTTCTTCCTCGCTCCCTATTTCTTCCTGCCTCCTCTTTCCTTGAGTTGGAGATGAACGGTGCCTCCGTTGCTGAAGTTGTAGAAGGCCAGCGTGTTGGAGTCTTTGATGAACAGACCCTGGGAGAACAAATAACATGAGGCTCAATACACATGTATAATCATTTGATGATTGATGGAGGGTTCAAGGTGGAATATATGTAACTTATATAGGGAAAGAAATCAATACACATGTACATTATTTAACACAAATTTAAGGGTTCAACAGGAAATATTGATGCTTTCGATTTCATAAGACTTTGAGAAAAATAATATATTAAGAGCTAAAGATTTGATTGGAGAGGGCTAAATATTCATAAATGTGCAAGTAAATATTTAAGTTGAAGTTGTGTTCATTTAGATGTATTATAAAAAAGTATTGCTTTGATCTTCCTATTTGTACCAATGCAAAGCAGTAACCCAACTTTAATTACCTAATGAGTTACTAACTATCTATTAAGGGAATTGGAAAAATCTTGAAGAGTATTTACAACAGTACCCCTCTTATCTATAGCTCTATACACACTCCTATGTAAGTCCATGTGTCTACTTACATCATACTGCAGCTATAGGCACACTCCTACATAAGGCCATGTGTCTACTTACATCATACTGCAGCTATAGGCACACTTCTATATAAGGCCATGTGTCTACTTACATCATACTGCAGCTATAGGCACACTCCTATGTAAGGCCATGTGTCTACTTACATCATACTGCAGCTATAGGCACACTCCTATATAAGGCCATGTGTCTACTTACATCATACTGCAGCTATAGGCACACTCCTATATAAGGCCATGTTTCTACTTACATCATACTGCAGCTATAGGCACACTCCTATATAAGGCCATGTGTCTACTTACATCATACTGCAACTATAGGCACACTCCTACATAAGGCCATGTTTCTACTTACATCATACTGCAGCTATAGGCACACTCCTATATAAGGCCATGTTTCTACTTACATCATACTGCAGCTATAGGCACACTCCTATATAAGGCCATGTGTCTACTTACATCATACTGCAACTATAGGCACACTCCTACATAAGGCCATGTTTCTACTTACATCATACTGCAGCTATAGGCACACTCCTATATAAGGCCATGTTTCTACTTACATCATACTGCAGCTATAGGCACACTCCTATATAAGGCCATGTTTCTACTTACATCATACTGCAGCTATAGGCACACTCCTATATAAGGCCATGTTTCTACTTACATCATACTGCAACTATAGGCACACTCCTACATAAGGCCATGTTTCTACTTACATCATACTGCAGCTATAGGCACACTCCTATATAAGGCCATGTGTCTACTTACATCATACTGCAGCTATAGGCACACTCCTATATAAGGCCATGTTTCTACTTACATCATACTGCAGCTATAGGCACACTCCTATATAAGGCCATGTGTCTACTTACATCATACTGCAGCTATAGGCACATTCATATATTAGGCCATGTGTCTACTTACATCATACTGCAGCTATAGGCACATTCATATATTAGGCCATGTGTCTACTTACATCATACTGCAGCTATAGGCACATTCATATATTAGGCCATGTGTCTACTTACATCATACTGCAGCTATAGGCACATTCATATATTAGGCCATGTGTCTACTTACATCATACTGCAGCTATAGGCACATTCATATATTAGGCCATGTGTCTACTTACAACATACTGCAGCTATAGGCACACTCCTATGTAAGGCCATGTGTCTACTTACATTATACTGCAGCTATAGGCACATTCATATATTAGGCCATGTGTCTACTTACATCATACTGCAGCTATAGGCACACTCCTATATAAGGCCATGTGTCTACTTACATCATACAGCAGCTATAGGCACACTCCTACATAAGGCCATGTGTCTACTTACATCATACTGCAGCTATAGGCACACTCCTATATACGGCCATGTGTCAACTTACATCATACTGCAGCTATAGTCACACTCCTATGTAAGGCCATGTGTCTACTTACATCATACTGCAGCTATAGGCACATTCCCATATATAGCCATGTGTCTATTTACATCATACTGCAACTATAGGCACACTCCTATGTAAGGCCATGTGTCCACTTACATCATACTGCAGCTATAGGCACACTCCTATATAAGGCCATGTTTCTACTTACATCATACTGCAGCTATAGTCACACTCCTATGTAAGGCCATGTGTCTACTTACATCATACTGCAGCTATAGGCACACTCCTATATAAGGCCATGTGTCTACTTACATCATACTGCAGCTATAGGCACACTCCTATATAAGGCCATGTTTCTACTTACACCATACTGCAGCTATAGGCACACTCCTATATAAGGCCATGTGTCTACTTACATCATACTGCAACTATAGGCACACTCCTACATAAGGCCATGTTTCTACTTACATCATAATGCAGCTATAGGCACACTCCTATATAAGGCCATGTTTCTACTTACATCATACTGCAGCTATAGGCACACTCCTATATAAGGCCATGTTTCTACTTACATCATACTGCAACTATAGGCACACTCCTACATAAGGCCATGTTTCTACTTACATCATACTGCAGCTATAGGCACACTCCTATATAAGGCCATATGTCTACTTACATCATACTGCAGCTATAGGCACACTCCTATATAAGGCCATGTTTCTACTTACATCATACTGCAGCTATAGGCACACTCCTATATAAGGCCATGTGTCTACTTACATCATACTGCAGCTATAGGCACATTCATATATTAGGCCATGTGTCTACTTACATCATACTGCAGCTATAGGCACATTCCTATATAAGGCCATGTGTCTACTTACATCATACTGCAGCTATAGGCACATTCATATATTAGGCCATGTGTCTACTTACATCATACTGCAGCTATAGGCACATTCATATATTAGGCCATGTGTCTACTTACATCATACTGCAGCTATAGGCACATTCATATATTAGGCCATGTGTCTACTTACATCATACTGCAGCTATAGGCACATTCATATATTAGGCCATGTGTCTACTTACAACATACTGCAGCTATAGGCACACTCCTATGTAAGGCCATGTGTCTACTTACATTATACTGCAGCTATAGGCACATTCATATATTAGGCCATGTGTCTACTTACATCATACTGCAGCTATAGGCACACTCCTATATAAGGCCATGTGTCTACTTACATCATACTGCAGCTATAGGCACACTCCTACATAAGGCCATGTGTCTACTTACATCATACTGCAGCTATAGGCACTCTCCTATATAAGGCCATGTGTCTACTTACATCATACTGCAGCTATAGGCACACTCCTATATAAGGCCATGTGTCTACATCATACTGCAGCTATAGGTACACTCCTACATAAGGCCATGTGTCTACTTACATCATACTGCAGCTATAGGCACACTCCTACATAAGGCCATGTGTCTACTTACATCATACTGCAGCTATAGGCACACTCCTATATAAGGCCATGTGTCTACTTACATCATACTGCAGCTATAGGCACTCTCCTATATAAGGCCATGTGTCTACTTACAGTGATTTTTTTTGCTTTAATTTGTTACAGCCTGTGCCTTTTGAATTGGGAAAATTAGCGCGATAAAGCTTGAAATTGGGAAAAATAGCGCGATAAACCATGAAATTGGGAAAAATTAAGCATTATAAATAAGATTATAAGTAACAGAAGTGATATTGTTTTTAAGTGCATGTTCAGGGAGTTTTCTACAAAAGGAGTCTGGTCAAATTGTTTTATTTTTAATCAATAAAAGTGGCAAGTTTGGGAATGATTTATGGACAAAAATGACTAAATCAAGTTATATATTTTGAAAGATGTTTAAAAAATAAAGTTGAGACCTAGATTTAAGAAATCATAATTAAGTTATATGAGACTTCTTTCTAAAAAAAAAAAAAAAAAAAAAAATTTTTTTTTTTTTTTTGAAGTTGGGCTTTTTTTGGGAAATTTTGGTCAGAATTTTGGGAAAAAACGTGTTTTTTTGCGATTGGGAAGCAGCCAAAATTCGGCTGTAAATTTGAGCAAAAAAAATCACTGACTTACATCATACTGCAACTATAGGCACACTCCTACATAAGGCCATGTGTCTACTTACATTATACTGCAGCTATAGGCACACTCCTACATAAGGCCATGTGTCTACTTACATCATACTGCAGCTATAGGCACACTCCTATATAAGGCCATGTGTCTACAAACATCATACTGCAGCTATAGGCACACTCCTACATAAGGTCATGTGTCTTCTTACATCATACTGCAGCTATAGGCACACTCCTATATAAGGTCATGTGTCTACTTACATCATACAGCAGCTATAGGCACACTCCTACATAAGGCCATGTGTCTACTTACATCATACTGCAGCTATAGGCACACTCCTATATAAGGCCATGTGTCTACTTACATCATACTGCAGCTATAGGCACACTCCTACATAAGGCCATGTGTCTACTTATATCATACTGCAGCTATAGGCACACTCCTACATAAGGCCATGTGTCTACTTACATCATACTGCAGCTATAGGCACACTCCTATATACGGCCATGTGTCAACTTACATCATACTGCAGCTATAGTCACACTCCTATGTAAGGCCATGTGTCTTCTTTCATCATACTGCAGCTATAGGCACATTCCCATATATAGCCATGTGTCTACTTACATCATACTGCAACTATAGGCACACTCCTATGTAAGGCCATGAGTCCACTTACATCATACTGCAGCTATAGGCACACTCCTATATAAGGCCATGTTTCTACTTACATCATACTGCAGCTATAAGCACACTCCTATATAAGGCCATGTTTCTACTTACATCATACTGCAGCTATAGGCACACTCCTATATAAGGCCATGTGTCTACTAACATCATACTGCAGCTATAGGCACACTCCTACATAAGGTCATGTGTCTACTTACATCATACTGCAGCTATAGGCACACTCCTATATAAGGTCATGTGTCTACTTACATCATACAGCAGCTATAGGCACACTCCTACATAAGGCCATGTGTCTACTTACATCATACTGCAGCTATAGGCACACTCCTATATACGGCCATGTGTCAACTTACATCATACTGCAGCTATAGTCACACTCCTATGTAAGGCCATGTGTCTACTTACATCATACTGCAGCTATAGGCACACTCCTATATTAGGCCATGTGTCTACTTACATCATACTGCAGCTATAGGCACACTCCTATATAAGGCCGTGTGTCTACTTACATCATACTGCAGCTATAGGCACACTCCTATATAAGGCCATGTGTCTACTTACATCATACTGCAGCTATAGGCACACTCCTACATAAGGCCATGTGTCCACTTACATCATACTGCAGCTATAGGCACTCTCCTATATAAGGCCATGTGTCTACTTACATCATACTGCAGCTATAGGCACACTCCTACATAAGGCCATGTGCCTACTTACATCATACTGCAGCTATAGGCACATTCCTATATTAGACCATGTGTCTACTTACATCATACTGCAGCTATAGGCACATTCCTATATAAGGCCATGTGTCTACTTACATCATACTGCAGCTATAGGCACATTCATATATTAGGCCATGAGTCTACTTACATCATACTGCAGCTATAGGCACACTCCTATATAAGGCCATGTGTCTACTTACATTATACTGCAGCTATAGGCACATTCATATATTAGGCCATGTGTCTACTTACATCATACTGCAGCTATAGGCACACTCCTATATAAGGCCATGTGTCTACTTACATCATACTGCAGCTATAGGCACATTCATATATTAGGCCATGTGTTTACTTACATCATACTGCAGCTATAGGCACATTCCTATATTAGGCCATGAGTCTACTTACATCATACTGCAGCTATAGGCACACTCCTATATAAGGCCATGTGTCTACTTACATTATACTGCAGCTATAGGCACATTCATATATTAGGCCATGTGTCTACTTACATCATACTGCAGCTATAGGCACACTCCTATATAAGGCCATGTGTCTACTTACATCATACTGCAGCTATAGGCACATTCATATATTAGGCCATGTGTTTACTTACATCATACTGCAGCTATAGGCACATTCCTATATTAGGCCATGTGTCTACTTACATCATACTGCAGCTATAGGCACATTCCTATATTAGGCCATGTGTCTACTTACATCATACTGCAGCTATGGGCACATTCCTATATTAGGCCATGTGTCTACTTACATCATACTGCAGCTATAGGCACATTCCTATATTAGGCCATGTGTCTACTTACATCATACTGCAGCTATAGGCACATTCATATATTAGGCCATGTGTCTACTTACATCATACTGCAGCTATAGGCAAACTCCTACATAAGGCCATGTGTCTACTTACATCATACTGCAGCTATAGGCACATTCCTATATTAGACCATGTGTCTACTTACATCATACTACAGCTATCTCCTACTTACATCATACTACAGCTATCGGCACACTCCTACATAAGGCCATGTGTCTACTTACATCATACTGCAGCTATAGGCACATTCCTATATTAGGCCATGTGACTACTTACATCATACTGCAGCTATAGGCACAATCCTACATAAGGCCATGTGTCTACATGTACTTACATCATACAGCAGTTTCTGCTTGCCTCCAGGTACTCGTACAGCCTCGTTGATCTTGGCCTTCAACACAGACACCTGCAAGAGACATTATATAGACAAGGTAAACATACAAGTGTCGATCAAGTAAAATATATACTGATATATTTGGTGAAGAGACACAAAAGGAAAGTGTGTCATGAGAAATAAGCAATTATTTACAAAAAGAAAAAAAAAAAAAAAGACTGGACTTCAATTGAAAAATTGACTTCACTAATAAACAAGGTTTCTCCAAAAGAAGTAACAAAATACATATTTAAAAAAAAAAGCTATTTGTTTCAAAACTATAACATTTGTTTTGATATGGTCAATTTATAAATAATGGACAAGACAAAATTTAATGTTGAAAGGGCGATCAGAGATGAACACTTCTGCTTAAATTTAAGACCAGGGACAAAATTGTCACAAAAGCAGGTTTTCAATTTGAAAAAAAAGTCTGATAAAGGGAGACAATTCAAAATGTGCATTGTTACTCCCCTTGTGTCAAAATCAATCTATTTTCACTCGTGGCGACCTTGATTTTAATTTGAAAAAAAGTCTGATAAAGAGAACAACTCAAAATGTGCATTGTTACTGATTGTTCATAGTTACCCCCCTTGTTTCAAATTCAATCTATTTTTAGTCATGGCAACCTTGACCTTGGAGATATTGACGTAATTCTTTCCTGCGACACACCGTCCAATGATGGTGATCAAATGTGCCAAATGATTTTAAAATCTCACAATGAACAACATAGTTATGGCCCAGACAAGCTCATTTATGGTCATTTTTGACCATTGAACTCAAAGTGTGACCTTGACCTTGGAGATATCGACGTAATTTTTTCACGCGACACACTGTCCAATGATGGTGAACAAATGTGCCAAATGATTTTAAAATCTAACAATGAACGACATAGTTATGGTCCGGACAAGCTTGTTCCACCCACCCGCCGACATTCTCCAATCTAATAACCAGTTTTTTCCTTCGGAAAACCTGGTTAAAAATACAGGGTCTGCATGTGAGCTTGTTCAGCCCATGAAAAATAACTATTTTGCACAAGATAAGATCCAACATTTTAACACTCAACTCTCTTCTAGTACTTACATTATCCGTGAGGGGCAGAGAGAAGGTGAGGGTCTGTCCTGAGAGGTTCATGTCCGTCTTGTCAGGCATGTTAGGCACTGCGACTCTGAACTTCACACTTCCCTGTCAACAGAAACACAGATATATGAGAACTACCGTAGGCATCACTAGGCTGCTGAGGCTGTGCTCCTTAGTACTTATTCACAGCTATGAGTATTAGTTACAAAGCCACATTTTTGATGTTTTTTTTTTGGGCAGTCTGCACAGGCTGTCTGGGACGACATTTCTTGCACATGCATTTAACTCTGTTTTCCCAGAGCGAGGCTTAATAAAATTAATGAACAAGAGCACCGCCTTGAGGGTGCAGACAGCTCATCTATTTTTCTTTTTAAAGGTGTAGGGACCTATCTCAATTTCAATCACAAAGGAGGGAGGGGTGGAGTGGAGAGGGGTGAAAGTGTGGGGGTGTGGTCATTTATTACATTATCTTCCAAAAATGCAAAAAAAATGAAAAAAAAACAAAAAAAATAAATTGGGGGGATTCTTGGGTGGGATGGTTGGACGGTATTTCAAAAAGAAAATAATAAAAATAAATATTTGTGTTTGTTTGAAAAAAACAAGAGATGTGTTTGTCAGAAACACAATGCCCCCTATTGCGCTGCCTTGAATTTTTTTTTTTTTACCTTAGTTAGACCTTGAAGGATGACCTTGACCTTGAAATTCCACCACTCAAAATGTGCAGCTTTATGATAAGGCCGCTTTGAAATATTATTTTTTTGACCTTTGACCTTGAAGGATGACTTTGACCTTGAAGGATGACCTTGACCTTGAACTTCCACCACTCAAAATGTGCAGCTTCATGATAACGCCGCTTTGAATTTTTTTATTTTTTTTACCTTTGACCTTGAAGTATGACCTTGACCTTGAAGGATGACCTTGACCTTGAAGAATGATCTTGACCTTGAACTTCCACCACTCAAAATGTGCAGCTTCATGAGAACGCCGCTCTGAATTATTTTTTTTATTTCTTTTGACCTTGAAGGATGAGCTTGACCTTCCACCACTCAAAAGGTGCAGCTTCATGATAACGCTGCTCTGATTTTTTTATATTTTGTTTGTCCTTTGACCTTGAAGGATGACCTTGACCCTACTCCACTCAAAATGTGCAGCTTCATGAAAAAGCCGCTTTGATTTTTTTTGGACCTTTGACCTTGAAGGATGACCTTGACCTTGAAGAATGACCTTGACCTTCCACCACTCAAAATGTGCAGCTTCATGATAACGCCGCTTTGAAATTTTTTATTTGTTTTTTTACCTTTGACCTTGAAGGATGACCTTGACCGTGAAGGATGACCTTGAACTTCCACCACTCAAAATGTGCAGCTTCATGAGAACGCCGCTTTGATTTTTTATAATTTTTTTGACCTTGAAGGATGACCTTGAAGAATGACCTTGACCTTCCACCACTCAAAATGTGCAGCTTCATGAGATACACATGCATGCCAAATATCAAGTTGCTATCTTCAATATTAAAAAAGTTATGGCCAATGTTAAAGTCTTCGGACGGACAGACACCATATATTTGACATTTGACCTTGAAGGATGACCTTCACTGTTCACCACTCAAAATGTTCAGCCCCATGAGATACACATGCATGCCAAATATCAAGTTGCTATCTTCAATATTGAAAAAGTTATGGCCAACGTTCAAGTTTTCGGACGGACAGACACCATAAATTTGACATTTGACCTTGAAGGATGACCTTGACCTTTCACCACTCCAATTGTGCAGCTCCATGGGATACACATGCATGCCAAATATCAAGTTGCTATCTTAACAAGAGCTGTCAGAGGACAGCCCGCTCGACTTTTCGAGTGATTGACAGTATAACGTAAGCCATAATTGGGAAATTGTTCATATTCAATAATTTATGAGACGATTTTTCAAAACTAAAAAAATGAAAAAAATATAAAAAATTGGAAGGGGGGGGGGGGGGTAGAGGGGGTGAGAGGGTGGTATAATGAGGGGTGTGGTAATTTATAAGATGATGTTTAAAAAAAATAATGGGGGGGAGGTGGGGGGGGGGGGGGAAGAGATTCTGGGTAGGGGCGTGGGGTATTGTTTGGGTGGAATCCATTGTGGTATTCAGGTAAGTGTTGTTTTGTCAAAGTATTAATAAAATGTGATCATAAATAAAGAAGTTATGGCAATTTAAGCAAAATGTTCAGTTACCTAAGTGTAAAAGGGGCCATAATTTTGTCAAAATGCTTGATACAGTGGTCTGCTTTTGTTTATAGGTTGGGGTCTTGTTGGTAAACAAGTATGCAAAATATGAAAGCAATGTGTCAAGGGATATAGGAAATATTTGGGGTAGTACGCAAACTTTAACATAGATTTATCAATAATATGCATATTCTAAGTATAAAAGGGGCCATAATTATGACAAAATGCTTGATAGTGTTGTCTGCTCTTGTTTATAGGCTTGGGTCATGATGGTTAACAAGAATGCAAAATATGAAATCGAAATGTCAAGGGACATTGAAAATAGTTGGGGTAGTATGCAAACTTTAACATTTGATGCATATTCTAAGTGAAAAAGGGGCCATAATTATGACAAAATGCTTGATAGAGTTGTCTGCTCTTGTTTATAGGTTGGGGTAATGTTGGTAAACAAGTATGTAAAATATGAAAGCAATATGTCAAGGGACAAAGAAAATATTTGGGGTAGTACGAAAACTGTAACATTTGCACGCTTACGCGGACGCTCACGCCGGGGTGAGTAGGATAGCTCCACTACATGTATATATATTTCATATATAATGGTCGAGCTAAAATGTGAAAAAGTTATGGCCAATGTTAAAGATTTTTCGGACTGACAGACAGACTGACTGACAAACTGACGGACAGTTCAACTGCTATATGCCACCCTACCGGGGGCATAAACATTATTTTTTGGGGTGGGGGTGGGGGGGGGGGGGGTATAGTGTGAGGGTGTGGTGGTCATTTATTAGATGATCTTTAATTTAAAAAATAAAATAATGGGGGGGATTTGGGGGGGGGCGTGGGGGATGGTTTGGACACAGTCAATTGTGGTATGTCAGGTAAGAGTTGTTTTGTCAAAGTATCAATCAGATCTAATCATAAATAAAGAAGTTATGGCAATTTTAGCAAAATTTAATAATTTGACCTTGAGAGTCAAGGTCATTCAAAGGTCAAGGTAAAATTAAACTTGCCAGGTACAGTACCCTCATGACAGCATGAAAGTATTTAAAGTTTAAAAGCAATAGCCTTGATACTTTAGAAGTAAAGTGGATCTAAACACAAAATGTAACCATTTATTCAAAGTTACTAAGTCGAAAAAGGGCCATAATTCCGTAAAAATGACAACCAGAGTTATGCAACTTGTCCTTTACTGTCCCCTTATGATAGTTTGCGAGTGTTCCAAGTATGAAAGCAATATCTATGATACTTTTGGGGTAAAGTGGACCAAAACACAAAACTTTACCAAATTTTCAAGTATAAAGGGCCCATAATTCCGTCAAAATGCCAGTCAGAGTTACATAACTTTGCCTGCTTAGTCCCCTTACAATAGGTAGTAAGTGTTGCAAGTATGAAAGCAATAGCTTTGATACTTGAGGAAAAAAGTGGACCTAAACACAAAACTTTACCAAATTTTCAATTTTCTAAGTATAAAAAGGGCACATAATTCTGTCAATATGCCAGTCAGAGTTACATAACTTTGCCTGCACAGTCCCCTTATGATAGTTAGTGTTGCAAATATAAAAGCAGTAGCTTTGATACTTAAGGAATGAAATAGACCTAAACACAAAACTTAACCAAAATTTTCAATTTTCTAAGTATAAAAAGGGCACATAATTCTGTCAAAATGCAAGCCAGAGTTATCTCACTTTGCCTGCCCAGTCCCCTCATGATAGTAAGTAAGTGTACCAAGTTTGAATGCAATAGCATTGATACTTTATGAGAAAAGTGTAACTAAACGCAAAACTTAACCGGACAACGAAGCCGACGCCAAGGTGAAGACAATAGCTCATAATTTTTTTTCAAAAAATAGATGAGCTAAAAAATGGAAACCATGGCTACATGTTTTTGCAAAGATAATATGATCATGATACTCATTTGAATAAATACAAGAGCACCACATAACAGGTGCCACGCTTGGCTGCGAAAGCTTGTAAGATTTTTTTTTTTTTAAGAGGTCACAGTGACCTTGACCTTTGACCTCAGTGATTTTTTTTGCTTTAATTTGTTACAGCCTGTGCCTTTTGAATTGGGAAAATTAGCGCGATAAACCGTGAAATTGGGAAAAATAGCGCGATAAACTATAAAATTGGGAAAAATGAAGCATTATAAATAGGATTATAAGTAACAGAAGTGATATTGTTTTTAAGTGAATGTTCAGGGAGTTTTCTAGAAAAGGAGTCTGGTCAAAATTTTTTTTTTTAATCAATAAAAGTGGCAAGTTTGGGAATGATTTATGGACAAAAAGAACTAAATTCAAGTTATATATTTTGTAAGATGTTTAAAAAATAAAGTTGAGACCTAGATTTAAGAAATCATAATTAAGTTATATGAGACTTCTTTCTTAAAAAAAAAAAAAAAATATTTTTTTTTTTTTTTTTTTTTTTTTGGAAGTTGGGCTTTTTTGGGGAAATTTTGGTCCGAATTTTGGGAAAAAACGTGTATTTTTGCGATTGGGAAGCAGCCGAAATTCGGCTGTCAATTTGAGCAAAAAAAATCACTGGACCTAGTGACCCAAAAATGGGTGTGGCGTGTAGAACTCATCAAGATGCATCTACATATGAAGTTTCAAAGTTGTAGGTGGAAGGACTTTGATTTTAGAGCCAATGCTAAAAACCTTTACAAACCTTGACATGAACACGACGAGCTGGCTATGACAATACCTCGTGTTTTCTCCGAAAACTGCCAAGCTAAAAAAATAATGCTTTTATAATAACTGGAGAAGTTAACATATTTTGTGACAGACATTGGGACCCATGGCTACTCACAGCATGCTGCTTCAGCCACTCGTCCTCTGGTACCAGCTGATCCTCAGTCTTCTGTTTCTTGTTGGGCGGCTCATCATCAGCCTGCGCGCTGGGCTGGGGCGGAGGGGGGATGGGAGTGGGATGCATCATGGGCATGGCAGGGAACCCCGGTGGTCGCATCGGCTGTGCCATCATCACGCCTGGGGGGCCTGGGGGCATACCTGCGGAGCAGGAAAGACGTGTGTCCAGAATTTTTTTGTAACACTTTTGTGTAAAACAGCATGGTCATATTTAGAAGTTTATTTAACAGGATAACAGGAAGGTCATTTTAAGAATTTGTTTGCAGGTTTCTGGCATCTTGTTTCATTCAGCAATTGTATTGAATTATTATATTATTATGAGCAAAACAAGGGCTGTTTGTAAAACATGCATGCCCCCCATATGGGCTGTCCGTTGTAGTGGCAGCCAATGTGTGAATACGTTTTTTGTCACTGTGACCTTGACCTTTGACCTAGTGACCTGAAAATCAATAGGGGTCATCTGCGAGTCACGACCTATGTACCTATGAAGTGTCATGATCCTAGGCAAAAGCGTTCTTGAGTTATCATCCGAAAATCATTTTACTATTTCGGGTCACCGTGACCTTGACCTTTGACCTAGTGACCTCAAAATCAATAGGGGTCATCTGCAAGTCATGATCAATCTACCTATGAAGTTTCATGATCCTAGGCGTATGCGTTCTTGAGTTATCATCCGGAAACCATTTTACTATTTCGGGTCACCGTGGCCTTGACCTTTGACCTAGTGACCTCAAAATCAATAGGGGTCATCTGCAAGTCATGATCAATCTACCCGTGAAGTTTCATGATCCTAGGCGTATGCGTTCTTGAGTTATCATTCAAAAACCATTTTACTATTTCTGGTCACCGTGACCTTGACCTTTGACCTAGTGACCTCAAAATCAATAGGGGTCATCTGCGAGTCATGATCAATGTACCTTTGAAGTTTCATGATCCTAGGCCCAAGCGTTCTTGAGTTATCGTCTGACAACCACCTGGTGGACGGACCGACTGACCGACCGACCGACATGAGCAAAGCAATATACCCCCTCTTCTTCGAAGGGGAGCATAATAAATGCTAAAAATCTTGCTTTGTGTTCTAATTAGTGAAAAATCTTGTGGCTACAATGTTACGTACTGTGTTAAAAACGGCGTTAAACCCCAATAACATCGTATGTTTGCATGGTTTTATTTTTAGAGTAAACATACCATGGTTTTCTGTGTACTGTTTTCTGCAGTAATTACAGAACACATATTTCATATCAAGGTTCCCGCCCTTCACTGGTTTAGTAGGATCAATCAGTTTGACACTAAAATGGTTCCAAACTTCAGATTTTTTCTTAGATTTTTTAGGAAAGGGAACAAATTCTTCTCTGACCGACATCTTGAATGAATTGCCTATACACATCCGTATTATGATCGCTGATTGGTTTAAAGGGGTTGTTTTATCCAATAAAAAAGCTTGTTTCAGTTGAGCGGTAAACAGAAATGGTCTAGTAAAAAAATTATTGAATGATCGGTACGGTAAAAAATTCGTCCACTTTTCGTCGACTCGAAATTTTCATCGTCATCATCACGTCAGCAGCAATTTATTAACGATGCATCAACGATCTGATTAATCAACTCACCACTACTGGTAAGTCTAGTACTATTGACTATTGCCAAACACTTACCAAGCACCTGCATGGGCGGTGGCCTTGGAGGCATCATCATCACTGGCTGAGGCATGGGCGGTGGTGGTGCTGGGTTGCCCATGGCAACCACAGGTCGCTTGAGAGCCTGGGGCATGGTGGGCACAGGGGGTGGGGCGCCCGCAGGGGGTGGGGGTTGCTTGGGAGGGGCCGCCTTGTTCATCATCGGGGGAGGGGGAGGTGCTGCAGCCATGGGGGCACGTGGCGTGATTGATGGGCCAATCTTCTCCTTGTCAGCATCAGGACTGGAAATAAAACACAGAATGACCTAAACATGTGATGCTCGATTAAATTGCACACTCTCAAAATTTGCAAAAACGTTTTCATTCCCAAGCTATGATTTACAGCTGAAGTAACTGTTTTCTAAAGACATACGCAGATTTATCCCATTTTTCGCAACAGCTGGTTTAATCCGAGCGCAGAGAGTGCAATCTCAAGATATTTCCATATTCCCCATCATCTGGTTCTGCTGCCAGCACAGGAAATCAATTCCCAGGGATGGAAACTAACTTTATATGGCTGGTTGCTCAGATGGGCAACCAACTCCTGAAATTAGGTTGCCCAGCAAAAAACCTACGAGCCCAGAACTTTCCTAATGCTTTATATACATTTTTGTTGTTCAATGTACGTACAATGTGAGGTCAGACAGCTAGGTAATAAATTGACATAATTTTCACATTTTGTACATTGTTTTCACTTATTCATGACCTCACATTTTAGTTAAAGCTTAAGAGGTGATCATAAACCTCAAATGCACACTTTTTCATGTTCATTTTTTTTATTAATTTTGACCCCTACTATACAAGACCATTGTAATTAAAACAAAGCTTTCTTGTTTAGTAAGTTCTTTTATTTCAAGGTCTTAATACATGTACATTGTAGCGCCGTTAAATGTCGCATCGCGGTTATATATTGCAGGCTACGAGATTTGTCGCAACATTGACGATAAATGTCGCAAGGAACGATAAATGTCGCAAATCCTACTGATGGTATAAGTTGCAACTTAAATGAAAAATGCTGCAAAAATTTTAACTGCTGATATATGTCGCAACATTAACAATACATGTCGCACACCATTGAAAGTCATGTTAAAAATGAAAAGTTAAAGTAACAAGAAATGTGTTTGTCAGAAACACAATGCCCCCTACTGCGTTGCTTTGAAGCCATATATTTTACCTTTGACCTTGAAGGATGAACTTGACCTTTCACCACTCAAAATGTGCAGCTCCATGAAATACACATGCATGCCAAATATCAAGTTGCTATCTTCAATATTGCAAAAGTTATTGCAAAACTCTAACCAAGGTTAAAGTTTTCCGCAGAATGACAGACAAACAGACAGGCCAAAAACAATATACCCCGGATCATTCGATTCCGGGGGCATAAAAATGACTAAGACTTACAGGTTAGATCTAGATTACCCGACGAAGTTGTTTGGGCCGCCTTCCATCAAATGGTCAGATTTTAGTTAGTATTGTCCGAAATGGTAAGTTGTGGTCAGTATTGTCCTTAATTGTCAGCTGCGGTGATATGTATTCATTTTCGCCCAAAAAAGTTAAGTTGTATTAAAAAATGAAAAAAATCCTTGTTTTAAATTGATCGGAAATCGGAAAAGTGAGGTGCCCATATGTGTTTGCTTTGGGCTTAAGGCAGTTTCGACAAGTTTGGTTATATAAGGTCAGTCTTACAGAAACCGTCTGGGTAGAACAAAATGTGAATTCCTCGCTATTTCTGCTTGATACTGACAGCTTTGCCGTCCTTGATTTAGCGATAGAAGGTGAATACTCTCGAAGGTGAATCATCGATGCAGGATCGAAAGAATCATCGATGCAGGATCGCACCGGGACCTCTGTGCTCAGCTCTTTGGCTATATATGGGGCCGGCAATGGAACATGCCTTTCTATTCAATCTGCCAGGAATTAAGGGTTCTCTTCTTAAACGGTTGGTCGTTCGGGTGAAGCTGCGCAATGCATCAGATACTAAACCCATACTCAAATTATCGCCAAATACCGAATACAGCTCACTTTACTCTGTGAAAGGCTTTACACCCAAAGTAATAAGGCTAAAATGGCAAGGACTCTGTGTCGGTCATAGTTACCAGTTAACTGAACATGCTATCCAATTTTCCTACCTTAATTTGATGAAAGGCTTGCACTAGGGTCTGTGTCAATTCATTATTGTTGTACGGCGATAAGTTTAGTAGCTTAAAAAGTCTCTTAAGAGACACATACATTACTATGGAATACCGTTAAGGCCATCGTGGTTACACATTAATATCCAGAGGGCGAAAATGCAATAGTGTGATAGTACGATGGCGACAATGCGATTGTAGGATGGCAACAATGCGATAGTATGATGGCCACAATGTGACAAGGCGATAGTACTATGTCGCCATAGTACTATCACATTTTCGCCATTGTACTATCGCATTGTCGCCATCGTATTGTTGCACTGTCGTCATTGTATTATCGCACTATCGCATGGTCGCCATCGTACTACCGCATAGTCGCCATCATATTGTCGCACTATCGTCATCATATTATCGCACTATC
Source organism: Dreissena polymorpha (assembly GCF_020536995.1). Taxonomy (NCBI): domain Eukaryota; kingdom Metazoa; phylum Mollusca; class Bivalvia; order Myida; family Dreissenidae; genus Dreissena; species Dreissena polymorpha. The sequence continues at coordinate 63,798,385 of NC_068360.1, forward strand.
GCATTGTCGCCATCGTACTATGGCACTGTCGCCATCGTATTGTCGCACTGTTGTCATCGTATTGTCGCACTGTCGCCATCGTACTATCCCGTCGTCGTACTGTCGTCATCGTATTATCGCATTGTCGCCATCGTACTATCACCATTGTATTGTCGCACTGTTGTCATCATATTATCGCACAATTGCATTGTCGCCATCGTACTATCGCACTGTTGCCATCGTATTGTCGCACTTTCGTCATCGTATTATCGCACTATCGCCATTGTACTATCGCACTGTTGCATTGTTGCCATCATACTATAGCACTGTCAACATCGTATTGTCGCACTGTTGCCATCGTACTATCGCCATCGTACTATTTGCACTGTCGCCATCATACTATTGCAATGTTGCCATCGCACTATCGCCATTGTAATATCTCGTTGTCGCCATGGTACTATCGCATTGTCACCATCGTACTTTCGCGTTGTCGCCATCGTACTTTGGCGTTGTCGCCATTGTACTATCGCATTGTCACCCTCTGGATTTTAATGTGTAACCACGATGACCATAACGGTATTCCATACATTACTCTTAATTAATCGTAAAGTCTAATAAAATGCGATACATTCCATATCGCAGGGTATCAAGGCCAGTGCGTGGTCAGTGTGCCAGAAAATCGTCCATAAAAAGCTAAGGCATGTGCTTAAGGGATACAAGAAACATCGTTCGGTGTATAATTACTACAGCCGCCAATCTAGAACTACATTCACAGTTATAAATTGTTTATCACCTTGTGTTATAATCTGAATGTAATGGTGTTCATATAATGAAATAAGTATTTTGTTTGGCCTCTATGAATAATACACGAATATCAGTTACAAAGCTGGTGAAGGGGCTCAAATCGATCACAATGTTGATTGAACAAAAAGATAATTATTGCCTGTCAGCAGTAATAAGGGTGTATTACTTTAGCAAGTACACACTATATTGTGGTAAATGTATTTATTTCTTATAAATTCAAAACATAGTTAGGCTAACGTTTTGCGTTTATTTAATTTCTTTGCAAAACTAGCATTGTATGTTCTAAAAATCTTGGAATTTGTAAATTAATTAGTTAATATTTCTATTAATAGCGCATGGAAACGATTTTATATTACGTGTAATCGTGTATTATTACCTATACGTTTTTTCACGCATAAATAATCAAATCATAGGTTTGATATCTATATATATAGCATAACATTGGGGGTAATTTTCTTTCTTTTATTTAGCAAAATATATTGTATACAAATTTTAATAAAACAAATCTAATCCTGGTAAGCTAAATACTACGACTTGCTTTGGAGATTTAATTGTGAAAACTCATAACAAATCTATATTTCATAAAGATACAAAGATAAATTTTCAAAACCACTTTAAATCGTGGTAAAATAACTAAACACCAACGCATGAGCAACCCTGAATATTAAAACGATTAATCACACTACATAAAATTTAACGGTTTACTTAATGTATGCAAGTAAAATATGTAAATTCTCTCGCAACCCTGGGCATTAGACTTAATGGAAATTTATTTTAAAAAGATTATAATTTACAATTCATAATTATTTGAAATGCATTTGAAACCACAAGTCGCTTGAAACGCAATAATCCGTGACAGGAGCTATACACACTTTGCTGCAAGGTAATTGAACAAAATCTGTCGATCAGATCTCTTTAAAGCGCAGCTTCATTGCTCACGTACGTAATTTACCTTATTTTATTTTAAAGGAAAGTTTGCTTTCATAAAAACTAGGGATGGCATCAAATTCCTATATCGGTATTCGAATATTCGCAAATCCATTCAATCGAATATTCGCATAAAACGGCTGGCCGGATTTAACTTCTTTTACTCAGTTTTGTATCCAGTTGGGATATTTAATATAAATTGACACAGAAATACAATTGAATATACAATTGTTGTGTTGAGAAATAGAAAGAAAATGTAGCTTAATTGTAAAAACAAACTTTGATAAAGCCTATTGAAGCGAAATATATCAGAAAAGAGTGAAACTTGTTCTGTATTAACTTCCATTGCTTTGTAAGTTATATCTGTATGCTGAATACGATGCTGTTTGTTAACGTTGCTATCAAATAATTGTATCGCTGTCGGCTAATACTATGACCGATACTGTAATCGGGCACAAATAGAAGAGAAAATATCATGTTATATCATTTTATTTTTATTTGAAATGTTTAAGTAACGATTGCGTGTACATTTTTATAAAGAAACATATCATAAGGCATGCAAAGTACACCAAATATTCAAGAACAAATATAAGGAAAAACATCATGTCTTATAATTTTATTTTGCATTATAACGTACTTTAATGCCAGAACGACACACTTTTGTCATTTTTTGCGCTGAACGATTGATGCACTTTTTCTGCAAAATCAACAAGCACAATACTAACACAAAGTCGTATTTTTCCAAACGAGAATAATGTCATATGTCGTTGCCTAGCAGCCCAATGCCGGTTAGAAACCAAGAAGCCCATGGTAGGTTACGTAAAGCGCGCCTCGTTGTAGCATTCTAACACAACGCGTGCCAAATTTCATATAAACAGAGAAGAAAATCGTCAATTGGTTATTCTGGAATATTTATGGGCGGAGCTTATACACTGAAAGCACGCGCTGTACCTAAACAAAACATGCCGATACATTTTCCACCAGCGTTATAATCCGGTATTTTATGAATGAAAGTCGGAGATCTGATCAACAGATCAGCTGAAATACAAATTATGCGCAAATCGAGTAATTCACTCATTTTAATGGCTGTTCATACTGTGATCACAGAAACTTAATTATTATTCGCCAGTCAAATGATGCCGTTAATTGGCACCCCACTGACAAACAACAGTTTGGGGACTTTCTTAGAGTGTGTATATTGCATTGCGCAATCAACGCTGATACGGGCCTTAAGAACTAATACACATATCTGGTTTGACACGGAAAATGTCACATCAGACATGTTAATCCCAATTTATTTCAGTAGCCAATTAGTAAGCGGCTTGCAGGTCATTACAAACTAAGGCAGTTACGTTTGAAAAAAAAATGCGTATATGCGAATATCAATTATGTTATTCGAATACTGATCATTCAATCAAATATTCGAATAATTTTGCCATCCTAATAAAAACGTTGGCTTGAAACGTCGTGATGTGGCAGAAGTTGTAATGCAATTATTTTAACTGCACCTTATTTTGAGGCACTGAAAATAATTTTCACTGCCCCAGACACATGTTATACATAAATTAAAAAGAGCAAAAATTTCACGAAAACACATTTGGTTGCATATGTCAATACATAACAAGAGATGTGTTTGTCAGAAACACAATGCCCCCTACTGCGCGGCTTTGATTTATTGATTTTTTTTCATCATTTGGCAGGTACAGATAATTATCTCCCTTTGAAGCTTATTACTTCCCTTGGATTTGTTCTTTTAAACTTTGACCTTGAAGGATGACCTTGACCTTTCACCACTCAAAATGTGCAGCTCCATGAGATACACATGCATGCCAAATATCAAGTTGCTATCTGAAGCGACATAGAAGTTATGAGCATTTTTCGAAACCTAAACGCAAAGTGTGATGGAAAGACAGACAGACAGACAGACAGACAGACAGACAGACAGACAGACAGACAGACAGACAGACAGACAGACAGACAGACAGACAGACAGACAGACAGACAGACGGACAGTCGGATCATTATGCCCTCCTTCGGAGGCATAAAAAAGAAATGAATTTTCAATGAGGAGCAACCCGTTTCAAAAGAATTTTGCATGCCTTGTTCAATACAATATTTGCATTTCATACCACTCTCATGATTGTTCTTCAACCAAGGCCTAGTTTCCAACCATCCTAACTGAAATTCGCGTTTACGTTTATTTTATCATATTCATGATTATACTTGTGTTTTTCTGAAGTGTTAATTTTTTTCAGGCTGAGAACCACCTTCAATAAATTGTCACATATTTAAATTTATTACCACTATGGCGCAGCCATTTTGAACAGAAAGTTAACAACGTCAGACGCTGTAAACTTTATGTGTATTCGATGTTTTGAACAGCGCAATTTAATTTGCTGAGACCATTTCACGCCAGAGGGGTAAAGGTATTGATGAATACTGCACAATGTATCGATTGTTCAGAACGGCTTTTTCAAACAAGAAACCGTCGGAGATGGGTAATGCTCCCCCAAGGTTTTTTGGTCACAATATTGCACTATACATGTATATTCAGACAAGAGCACCGCCTTGCGGGTGCAGACCGTTCATCTATTTTTATTTTTAAAGGTGTAGGGACCTATCTCAATTTCAATCACAAAGGATGGAGGGGTGGAGTGGAGAGGGGCGTATAGTGTGGGGGTGTGGTCATTTAATACATTATCTTCCAAAAATGCAAAAAAAATGCAAAAAAAAATAAAAAATTTGGTGGGGGAGGATTCTTGGGTGGGATGGTTGGACGGTATTTCAAAAATAAAATAATAAAAATAAATATTTGTGTTTTTTAACCATGTTTGAAAAAAACAAGAGATGTGTTTGTCAGAAACACAATGCCCCCTATTGCGCCGCTTTGAAATTATTATTTATTTAAAAAATTACCTTTGACCTTAAAGGATGACCTTGACCTTGAACTTCCACCACTCAAAATGTGCAGCTTTATGAGAAGGCCGCTTTGAAATATTATTTTTTAGACCTTTGACCTTGAAGGATGACCTTGACCTTGAAGGATGACCTTGAACTTCCACCACTCAAAATGTGCAGCTTCATGATAATGCCGCTTTGAAATTATTTTTTTTTTTACTTTTGACCTTGAAGGAGGAACTTCCACCACTCAAAATCTGCAGCTTCATGAGAACGCCACTTAGATTTTTTTAATTTCTTTTTTGACCTTTGACCTTGAAGGATGACCTTGACCTTGATGGATGACCTTGACCTTGAACTTCCACCACTCAAAATGTGCAGCTTCATGAGAACGCCGCTTTGTTTTTTGTTTGTTTTTTGTTTGTTTTTGTTTTTACCTTGAAGGATGACCTTGACCTTGAACTTCCACCACTCAAAATGTGCAGCCCATGATATCACCGCTTTGATTTTTTTTATTATGTTTGACCTTTGACATTGAAGGATGACCTTGACCTTGAAGGATGACCTTGACCCTACACCACTCAAAATGTGCAGCTTCATGATAACGCCGCTTTGAAAATTTTTTGTGACCTTTGACCTTGAAGGATGACCTTGACCTTGAAGAATGACCTTGACCTTGAACTTCCACCACTCAAAATGTGCAGCTCCATGATAATGCCGCTTTTTTTTTTTTTTTTTTTAACTTTGACCTTGAAGGATGACCTTGACCTTGAAGGATGACCTTGAACTTCCACCACTCAAAATGTGCAGCTTCATGAGAATGCCGCTTTGAATTTGTTGTTTTTTTACCTTGAAGGATGACCTTGAATGATGACCTTTACCTTGAACTTCCACCACTCAAAATGTGCAGCTTCATGAGATACACATGCATGCCAAATATCAAGCTGCTATCTTCAATATAAAAAAAAGTTATGGCATATGTTAAAGTTTTCGGACGGACAGACGCCATATATTTTACATTTGACCTTGAAGGATGACCTTCACCTTCACCTTTCACCACTCAAAATGTTCAGCTCCATGAGGTTCACATGCATGCCAAATATCAAGTTGCTGTCTTTAATATTGAAAAAGTTATGGCCAATGTTAAAGTTTTCCAACGGACAGACACCATAAATTTGACATTTGACCTTGAAGGATGACCTTGACCTTTCACCACTCAAAATGTGCAGCTCCATGAGATACACATGCATGCCAAATATCAAGTTGCTATCTTAAAAAGTGAAAAAGTTATGGCCAAAACTAAAGTTTTTTTCGGACTGACAGACAGACTGACTGACAGTTCAACTGCTATATGCCACCCTACCGGGGGCATACATTTTTTGGGGTGGGGTGGAGGGGTATAGTGTGAGGGTGTGGTGGTCATTTATGAGATGATCTTTAATTAAAAAAAATAATGGGGGGGATTCGGGGGAAGGGGGGGGATGGTTTGGACGGAGTCAATTGTGGTATGTCAGGTAAGAGTTGTTTTGTCAAAGTATCAAATGAATCTAATCATAAATAAAGAAGTTATGGCAATTTTAGCAAAACTTAATAATTTGACCTTACCTTGAGAGTCAAGGTCATTCAAAGGTCAAGGTAAAATTCAACTTGCCAGGTACAGTACCATCATGATAGCATGAAAGTATTTAAAGCTTAAAAGCAATAGCCTTGATACTTTAGAAGTAAAGTGAATCTAAACACAAAATGTAACCATATATTCAAAGTTACTAAGTCAAAAAAGGGCCATAATTCCTTAAAAATGACAACCAGAGTTATGCAACTTGTCCTTTACTGTCCCCTTATGATAGTTTGCGAGTGTTCCAAGTATGAAAGCAATATCTATGATACTTTAGGGGTAAAGTGGACCAAAACACAAAACTTCACCAAATTTTCAAGTATAAAGGGCCCATAATTCCATCAAAATGCCAGTCAGAGTTACATAACTTTGCCTGCACAGTCCTCTTACAATAGTTAGTAAGTGTTGCAAGTATGAAAGCAATGGCTTTGATACTTTAGGAAAATAGTGGACCTAAACACAAAACTTAACCAAATTTTCAATTTTCTAAGTATAAAAAGGGCACATAATTCCGTCAAAATGCCAGTCAGAGTTACATAACTTTGCCTGCACAGTCCCCTTACGATAGTTAGTAAGTGTTGCAAGTATGAACGCAATGGCTTTGATACTTTAGGAAAAAAGTGGACCTAAACACAAACTTAAACAAATTTTCAATTTTCTAAGTATAAAAAGGGCACATCATTTTATCAAAATGCCAGTAAGAGTTACATAACTTTGCCTGCACAGTCCCCTTATGATAGTTAGTAAGTGTTGCAAGTATGAAAGCAATAGCTTTGAAACTTAAGGAATAAAATGGACCTAAACACAAAACTTAACCAAAATTTTCAATTTTCTAAGTATAAAAAGGGCACATAATTCTGTCAAAATGCAAGCCAGAATTATCTAACTTTGCATGCCCAGTCCCCTCATGATAGTAAGTAAGTGAACCAAGTTTGAATGCAAAAGCATTGATACTTTATGAGAAAAGTGTACCTAAACGCAAAACTTTACCGGACGCCGACGCCGACGTGATGACAATAGCTCATAATTTTTTTCAAAAAATAGATGAGCTTATAAAAGGAAACGTCTTGAGGGCAAAGTAGTTGGGGGGACAAGGATTTTTTTATAGAACATTTCAAAGGGCCATAACTCTGTGAAAAATCATCCGACCAGAACCCGCTGATAATATGCACATCTCCTCTTGGCAGTGAAGCTTCCCATAAAGTTTCATTAAATTCCGGTCATTAGTTGCTGAGAAATAGCCCGGACAAAAATTGTGCATGGACGGACAGACAGACAGACAGGCGCACACACGGACAGACAAAGTGGCGACTACATGCTCCGCACAAAATAAATTTTTGGGGAGCATAAAAAGGTATTCGCCCAGAGGGACTACCGGCTTTTGAAATTCAATCGCCCGGCGTAAAAAGTACTCGCCCCGGGAAAACGGGCAACCGTTAATTTCCATCCCTGAATTCCAGACCGGCCCTAAGACCCTGCAATTAAGACTGTTGATGCAATCAAACTTTAATAAATAGGTTTAAAAGTTAAGATCGCTGAAGCATAGTGGATATGGTGTCCGCATAGCAACTGGGTCACTGGTTTGATCCCCACTGTGGCAGTGCTCACTCTGGCCTTCAGAAAATAAAAGCCATAATTTTTTTCCTTAAAAAAAATAATAGCCACAACATATGCGGACTTTTCCGCAAAACGGTACTGAAGGCAAAAAGAAAGAAAAAACAATGAATCTTATTTTATCTATGTTTTATTAAATGTATATCTATTGGATTTAAGTTATAATATAAATATATACTTAAAAACAAGCAACAACTATTTTATATGTAATATATAAGGAAATTAATTGCACATGCGTAACCTATGACAATACACAGGGTCGAGTTTGTACACAGGTAATCTCGTTATCGATTTTTCCTGCTTGATGGCCTGATTTGCAGGCGTTTCGCATTCGCCGGACAACATTTAGAGGCAATTTGTTTTTTGATGTTGGAGGATAAAATAATCGCCATTTTTTCTAGACAATTTTAAGAAATAATACCCAGTTGGATAAAATAATCGCCATTGGCGATAATGTCTGGCAGCAGCGTGAGCACTGCTGTGGGGGCATTCTTTAGATCTTCCTCCAAGAACCTTGGTACTGGTTCTACCACGGAACGTACTCAATGTCCTTCAATAAACGTTATGCTTTTGTTCGAATTGAACTAAATACAAAATAGGATAAAATTTTAACAAACCAAAACTTATGGCACTTACACAAGACCCTTGACCTTGTGAATGTTGGCTATCTGCTCGTCGATAGAGAAGTTCTCTCTGGCCTTCTGAGCCACCTTCTCCATGGAGGCAGAGTGTCCGTCCCACACCACCTTCTTGTCCTTCTTGCCATCGTCTTCCTCCTCTCCGATCTACAAAAAGGGGCATAACTCCTGAATTGTCTTAAATTAATAACAAGGGCATAACTCGAAATAGTTCTAGATAATCTAGTCACAACAAGAGGCATAACTCTACACAAAGGTGCTTCTTCATTGTCTCCTATTAACATAAGGGTTGTAACTCAAAACATTTCCAGCTTATCTACTAACAACAAGGGGCATTACTCCGCACCAAAGCACAACAACAAGGGAACAAATCCACATCAATCTACAAAAACAAGGGACATAATTCCTTAATAGTCTTCAACAACAAGGAACATAACTCCTCAATAATCTTCAACAACAAAAGACATAACTCCTTAATAATCTTCAATAACAAAAGACATAACTCCTCAATAATCTTCAACAACAAAAGACATAACTCCTCAAAAATCTTTCAGCAACAGGGAACATACCTCCTAAAAAATCTTTCAGCAACAAGGGGCATAACTCCTCAATAATATTCAACAACAAGGAACATAACTTCTCAAAATTTTCAACAACAAGGAACATAACTCCTTAATAACCTTCCAGCAATAGGGAACATAAATCTTCATGGATCATAACTTCTCAATAGTCTTCAACAACAAGGTACACAACTCCTAATTAATCTTCAACAGCAAGACATATAAATCCTCAATAATCTTCAACAAAAACGGACCTAACTCCTAACCAATCTTCAACAAAAAGGGGCATAACTCCTCACCAATCTACATCAACTAGGGCACACTTACTCATAACACACTACATCAAGAGAGATAACTCATCCTTGATCTACGAAAACAAGGGGAAAAACTCTGAAGTCTTTGAAAATAGTTCAGGTATGAAAACAAATTATCCCCATAACAGGGTTCACAAAAAATCTGTATTTTATCAAGAGCAAGTAAGGTTAAGAACTATTGAAAAAAATTACTCTGCGGAAATTAGCTGCAAAGAAACAAAATTACTCGCCTGTAAAATTCATCATTAAACACTCCCCAGAAGCCTAAAAACACATTTTTATGAGACTGACCTTTTTACCAATGCCTGCCTCCTCTGTGCCGGCTCCGAAGATGTCAGTACGTCTCTCAGCAAGGTGCTTCAGACTGCTCTCGATGGAGGAACCAGCGGCGTACACCTCCTCCTGCTCCGCGCGCTCCTGGATCTGGCGGTTACGCTCCTCAATCCACTTAGGATCCAGTAAGCCTGCACAAGGAATGGAGAATGTATACATGAAATTTGTATAGGGAAATTTTTATATACTGTAACTCCAATATAACACGGATGACGGGGTCCAAGCCACGCAACAGCGTTATAAACGGACAGCGTTATAAGTTTTGAGCTTATTTATTTAAGGGGGCTAAAAAAACAGGTATAGTATAGCCTATAATATATGTTCTGTCACTCCTGTGAATTGTCATGCTGTGTTGTCATCCACAAATACATGCATATAAACCAAATCGAACGATAACAGTATACATACCGCTTTTCTAATGTGCACATTTATCCGATTATCCAATATATTAACAACATCACTTCCAAACAAATAATGTTAAACATTTATGACAAGAAATATGTTAACAAATTTCCTAAACAAAGTCATATGCCTACGCCATTTTTCAGAAAAATTAGTACAGTGCATTATGGGACACAGTTTTCATTGGACGAGCAAATTTAAATTTAGATTGAATGCAATAGATACATGTACAAAGAAATTGTTTTATTGCGTCATACGCAGCATGTAAAAAACGTGCTTTCCATGGACTTTCTAATACCTGGCAAAAATTTAAGTGCATCTCTGTAAACTTTTACACTGCGTAAGCATGTAAATAAATCGTCAGGATTTTTTTATTTATTTTTCGTATACGTACTAAAACATTAAACACGCACACAGATATTCTTATTTATCAAGCATGTGTAGCATATAATAAATGATAACACACTTACACAGCCATAGTTTATACAAGGAAATACAATACACAATAAATACAAAACATAAACAGGTCATCGTTTTAAATAACTTTAATTTTAAATTGATGATTATTCCACTTGCACTTGCCTTATTGAAAGTAGCGCACCGAACCGCTCTGTTAGGGAATACATGTAATAAACACGGACTTGCGAGTTTTCACACCTCTATTGACATTACACAACATATTAACACCAATTAGCTGTTGAGTGTCGTTTAACCTCTAATCCATTAAAATTTGTTAAACTGACTGATAAAGCAATCAAGCTGTGATCGCCGGCTTCTTTGAATTTTCTGAAAATAAATGAAGTTGCTTAACATGGATTTGAATCAGAAATGGAAGGTTGGAGAAAAAACGGGATCCAAGGACCCCCCGCGATATATTGGACACAGCGTTATAACGGACCGCACTATATTGGAGTTACAGTGTAGAGCAAAATATATGGTAATGCCCTTTGATTGTTTTTGCTTTCTCCTGCTGATTCCTATGGATTGGCCAACATAAGAATTGTGACAATCACTTGACATTTTTGAAAACAAAATTGGCCAAAAAGTTAAATGGCAATTCAATAGACTAGGATTAACTTCTTAAACTGCAAGTGGTAGTATAAGAAATTATTTGGATAAAGCAAATGATATCGAGATGTAACCAGTTTTGTCTGTTGTTCAACACTGCCTCTTTTTTTCAGCACCATGTACATTGTGTGGTACATGTCATTTAAATACTGTGGATTGATGGAATTTCAGACAAGCCCCATCTCTTTTTATTTAACAAATCTGGTAACAGTGTTTAAGTTTACTTATACAACAGGAAAAAGGATTCCGGAACCATCATAAAGGCATTTTGGGCAGGGGGGTATGCAATGGCTTTCTCAATTTTGTTTATTTCTTCTCAAGATAGAGTTTTGAGTTTTTCAGTTTCAGAAAAGGCAGACTAACATATTCTTGCCCAAACTTGAGGTTGAGTCCAACTCGAAAACACATTTGTGAACACAAGTTAAGCATGAAATTGAGTAAGCATTTTGACTTAAGCATATTTGTGATACTAAGCCTTTGGCCGGTATTCACCAATCCATTCCCCATTCTTAGACTTAAGAATAAAGAATAGACTTTGAACCAAGACATATATGTCTTGCGTTTTAATATATACAGGCTTCAACTGGTGATTCAGTCAGCAACAAAATGTTCTCCAAGAAGAATGACGCACAAAAAGGCATTTAATGCCAAGTTTGACTAAGAATTGTTTGGTGACTATGAGCTTAGGACTGGCTACGTACCTATCTTCATATGCTGCTGCACCTTGTCTACGGGGATCTTCTCTCCTGTGATGGGAGACACCAGGAACTGCTCGTCACTGGGCTCCTGCTGTACTGCTCGAGCTGAAAACACAAGGTCAATGTACAATAGTAGAGTATCTTATGATTGAGCTGCAAACACAAGGTCAATGTACAATAGTAGAGTATCTTATGATTGAGCTGCAAACACAAGGTCAATGTACAATAGTAGAGTATCTTATGATTGAGCTGCAAACACAAGGTCAATGTACAATAGTAGAGCATCTTATGATTGTACCCAAAGAAGCAAAGTATCCAAATGTTGCATAAACCTTTACCACTTAAAAACGTATTTTGATGCGTTTGTAGTCCCATAGACAGTTAAATATAATTTAAGACCTTTTTTTACTATATTCAAGTTTTAAAGGCATTATTTCCAACCCTTAGATACTGATTAGCAGCAATCAGCATAAAACCTGGACAGTCTGCGAGTTACTGACTGGCAGGTTGTTGTGGTTTAATGCTGGTTGCAAAAGCCATTTTTTTCACTTTGCTTCTTATGGAGGAAATGGTTAAAAGGCACAACTCTGCACCATACATGAAAATATCATTTTGACTTCTTTGTAGTATAATAAACATAGCTGTACAGTTTCAAGCCGACAAGCTGAAAACTGAGAGACAAATTCACAACACAAAATTCACATGTACAATGACCATTTACAATGACGTAAATATCCAACATTTGCCCAGGATTAATTGCACAGCGCCCTCACACTACTTTGGGGGAAGGGGTTCGCAGCCCTTAGGAGGGGGAATTTTCGCGGCGTTTCCCTTTTTGGGGGATTTTTTTTTACTTAAGTTACTCTCTCATTATTACATTTGTACATGTTTGCACTAAATTCATTTCATTTTTCATAATTTAGTATGTTTGAAAAGATTAGATTGAAATAGAATTGAGATATATATAAGACACATATTTCTATTAAAAAAAAAAAAAAAAAAATTTTTTTTAGGGGGAATTCCCCCCCCCCCCCAAAATGGGAAAAAAGTATACTTTTCAGGTGGGGGACTGCCGCCGAAATTCTCGGCGGAAGATTTGATAGATTGAGGGCCCTGATTGCACAATATTCTGCAAATAAAGGCATACTGTGGTACATAGAAAGATGACAGTGAACGTCTTAAATGAGTGTCTAAATGTGAAAAACACACTAACAAGACAAAGTGCAACTCTCAGCAAAAAAAGTACCTTTAGGATCGTATCCTTTCTTGATGATGACCTGGTCTGGGGTGGGTGGCAGGGGCGGGGGGTTGGGCATCTCCTTGGGAGGTGGGGGAGGGGGCATGGAGGGGGGTGGGGCGCGGACAGGGGGACGTAACTCCTGGCGATCCTTGTCCTGATCCTCCTCATCCTCATCTGTAGAATCTTCCTCCTCCTCTTCCTATAACCATCAATGATAAATGACACAAAAGCTGAAAGTGTCCTCACTGATAAGCCTGTAAGAGGACACTTTCAACACATGCATAAAGCCCAGTTTACCAACAGTGAGGCTATTATCTTGTAATAATCAACAGCCTCTGGTAATTTAAAAATTGCTTACAGCAAATATAACTTGAATTACAAAAAAAGCACGAAACTCAAGCAAAACTATTGACTAATCATAAGGGCTTAGAAACAAAATTAATCCATGTTTCAATACTTCTTCCCAAAAGAACAATTGAGTAAAAACAAGGGACAACATTGTCACAAAATAAGGTTTTCATTGTGAAAAAAAAATCTGATAAAGGGAGAAAACTCAAACTGAACTTTTGAAATGAACAAACAAAATAAACCCCCTTTGTAAGTTTGTTTTAAAAAAAAATCTATTTTTAGTCGTGGCGACCTTGACATTGGAGATATTGACGTGATTCTTTCGTGCGACACACCGTCCCATGATGGTGAACAAATGTGCCAAATGATTTTAAAATCTCACAATGAATGACATAGTTATGGCCAGGACAAGCTCATTTATGGCCACTTTTGACCTTTGAACTCAAAGTGTGACCTTGACCTTGGAGATATCAACGTAATTATTTCGCGCGACACACCGTCCAATGATGGTGAACAAATGTGCCAAATGATTTTAAAATCTGACAATGAACGACATAGTTATGGCCCTGACAAGCTTGTTCCGCCCGCCCGCCAGCCAGCCCGCCCGCATTCGCCAATCTTATAACCAGTTTTTTCCTTCGGAAAACCTGGTTAAATATAGGAGCTGGTCTGGAACTTAAAGGGGACCAATCGCTATCTGATTTCCAGCCATATCTTACTGCAAAAAGTATTTGTTTGCAACTTGAAATTTGTTTTTATCTTTCTTCTTTACACTTATGATCATGACAGCATATAAAATACACAATCATTAGTACATATGTACAAGAAATTCAATATAAAAGCAAAGCTCCCTTAAAAATATCCCTAACATCCAGTGATACTTATGAACACAACACTGCTAAGCCTAAGGTCCATTGTAATGGAAGTATAAAGTTTCACCTTCTTAGCTTCTAAACGGTCTAGAATATCACTGTATATTTACACTGTTTTAGTTGTTCTCTTCATAGTCAACTTACTGATGATACATTATTCAGCTAATTGATATACATTAAGGTATGGGACATTCCCTCAAACTCTGGAGATAAAGCAAAGTTAACCCTTTTCCCCTTAGAAGCAACGTAAAAATGGCTATATGCGAACAGCATAGAACCAGAACGGCCTGCAAATTTCTGCTCATTATCTTAGTGTTAATAATGAAGCCCTTAAAACTTGAATCAAGTAAAGTCTTTAATCTAATTTGATTTTCTCAGGGACTACAAATGCATCTCACATGTATCTGAGAGGGAAAGATTTAACAGTGCCATATTGCTCCCATAACAGGGCTTAATGCATATGCGTAAAGTATTTCCTCCCAAACAAGATTTTCGCTAAACTGGATTCTCGCCAAGAGGCTTCATTTAAACCAAAAACACCATATAAGCAAAAAGTGACGTCCCTATTAAACATGTGCAGACTGCATATGTTTATCTGGCATAACACTTTAGGCACATGCATTAAGCTCATATAAATTAACTCTGGTATGCAAGCAAATATTACAGAACCAGTTTTCCTACCTGTGGTGGCGGGGGAGGTCTGGGCACGATCCTCTGTACCTCCTCCTCTTCATCCTCATCATCAGATTCATCCTCACTCTCCGACTCTCCGGACTCCACCTCCATCTCATCGTCTCCCTGTCAACCAAGAGGTAACCATATCAACATGTGCAGCACGTGACTTGGTGTACACCATACAATAACCATAGAAACCATATCAACATGTATTGCAAGTGACTCTGTGTTAACCATGGACAACCATGCAGTAACCTTAGAAACCATATCAGCCTGTACAGCAAGAGACTCGTTGAAATCTTAAAAGGACCTGTTTGTAGAGATGCTGTCTGATCAGATTAGAATCTTGTAAGAAATGCTATACATGTAAGACAAACACATTTCCTACATGCATATTTTCATATTTCTTGGCAGACATTTTGTATGACAGTGCCCAAATAATTGTCAGACATTGTAAGTTTTCTTCAAATTAATCGCAATGGTTTGCACTTACTCTGCAGCAATGGCAATCTTTTTTGCTTTGTGTACCTGAGCCAGTCAGCCCAATAAGCAACATCAATATTGTACAGAGTAGTCACTGACTATTTCAGAAATAAGTTTTGATTAATTTTTGGTCCATGATAAACAATAATATAGAGAGTTCTTGAGCCAAGGACAACAATGGCATTAACAGGAGTGTTTCACTATGTATAACACAGAATAAGAATGACCCAACTTATTTTCCACAAATAAACAAAGATAAGGCTAATATAAATACTACCAGGGCTCGAAAAAATATTATGTCCACAAATAAACAAAGATACTGCTAATTTAATTTTGATCATGGCTGGACAAATATTATTTCATTGAAATGAGAAGTCATTTTGCATTACTGATCCAGGATTCGTGACTTCATTTTGCACTTTTAATGAAAAGTTTTACAATGACCACTTTCATTGTTTTCTATTGCATATTATGTAGACTAACAGGCTAGCCTCGCCACTTTATAATTCTAAGCTTCACCGGATACATCACAATACAATAACCAGTTTTTCCGTTCATCACACCTCTATGCCACTATCTTAACAAGAGCACCGCCTTGCGGGTGCAGACCGCTCATCTATTTTCTTTTTAAAGGTGAAGGGACTCTCATTTTCAATCACAAAGGAGGGAGGGGTGGAGTGAAGAGGGGTGTATAGTGTGGGGTTGTGGACATTTATTACATTATCTTCCAAAAAAGCGAAAAAAAAAAAAAAAAATCGGGGGCGGGGGGGGGGGGCGATGGGGGGGGTATAGTGTGAGGGTGTGGTGGTAATTTGTGAGATGGTCTAAAAAAAATCAAAAAAAAAATCAAAAAAAAAAAATGGGGGGGGGGGGTGGGGTGGGGGTATAGTGTGAGGGTGGGGTGGTCATTTGTGAGATGATCTTAAAAAAAAAAAAAAAAAAAAAAAAATTAGGGAGGGGAAGGGGGGAGGGTGGGGAGGGGGGGAGGGGGGGGGAGGGCACGGGGGATGGTTTGGGTGGAGTCTATTGTGGTATGTCAGGTAAGAGTAGTTTCGTCAAAGTATCAATCAAATCTAATCATAAATAAAGAAGTTATGGCAATTTTAGCAAAATTTAATAATTTGACCTTGAGAGTCAAGGTCATTCAAAGGTCAAGGTAAAATTCAACTTGCCAGGTACAGTAACCTCATGATAGCATGAAAGTATTTGAAGTTTGAAAGCAATAGCCTTGATACTTAAGAAGTAAAATGGATCGAAACACAAAATTTAACCATATTTTAAAATTTACTAAGTCAAAAAGGGCCATAATTCCGTAACAATGACAACCAGAGTTATGCAACTTGTCCTTTTACTGTACCCTTATGATAGTTTGTGAGTGTTCCAAGTATGAAAGCAATATCTATGATACTTTAGGGGTAAAGTGGACCAAAACATAAATCTTAACCAAATTTTCAATTTTCTAAGTATAAAGGGCCCATAATTCCGTCAAAATGCCAGTCAGAGTTACATAACTTTGCCTGCACAGTCCCCTTATGATAGTTAATAAGTGTTGCAAGTATGAAAGCAATAGCTTTGATACTGTAGGAATAAAGTGGACCTAAACACAAAACTTAATCAAATTTTTAATTTTCTAAGTATAAAAAGGGCACATAATTCTGTCAAAATGCCAGTCAGAGTTACATTACTTTGCCTGCACAGTCCCCTTATGATAGTTAGTAAGTGTTGCAAGTATGAAAGCAATAGCTTTGATGCTTAAGGAATAAAATGGACCTAAGCACAAAACTTAACCAAAATTTTCAATTTTCTAAGATAAAAAGGGCACATAATTCTGTCAAAATGCACGCCAGAGTTATCTAACTTTGCCTGCCCAGTCGCCTCATTAAAGTAAGTAAGTGTAACAAGTTTGAATGCAATAGCATTGATACTTACTGAGAAAAGTGGACCTAAACGCAAAACTTAACCAAAATTTTCAATTTTCTAAGTATAAAAAGGGCACATAATTCTGTTAAAATGCACGCCAGAGTTATCTAACTTTGCCTGCCCAGTCCCCTCATGATAGTAAGTAAGTGTACCAAGTTTGAATGCAATAGCATTGATACTTTCTGAGAAAAGTGGACCTAAACGCAAAACTTAACCGGACGCCAACGCCGACGCCAAGGTGATGACAATAGCTCATTTTTTTTTTTCAAAAAATAGATGAGCTAAAAACAATAACCAAATGTAACAGCACTGCAGTTTTTTTGCGGGAATAAATATGTTTTATTATGTCTGACGTGTAAGTCATGACTTCATAAGCATGTGGGTTTTAAATTTGATTTTTTTTTCCCTTTCTGTGTATAAATGCACTACATCATGATATGAACATGTTTTTCTTGTTGAATCTGATTCATTTAGACTAAAAACGGACGCTCTATAGCTGATTCCAAATGATAAGTTTAACCTCAAAATATTGACATAAATAAAGGCCTAATAACCTGAAATAAAAAACAACATCCAATTACATTGCAAGCATTATGATAAGAGAACCAAAATAGTGAGAGTCATTACAATATAAGTTATAAGATACCAAATTTACTAGAATAAATTGTATGTCCGTCATATTATCAAACAGCTCAATGAAAGAGTGTTAGTTTGTGGACTACAGACATGGTTGATCAGAAAACACTTATTAACACTTATTAATGCTTAATAAATTATTTTGATGGAAAAAACAAATATCTGAAAAAAAGTAAGAAAACATTGGACCCTTGCTGTGGGAAAACCAGACTTAATGCATGTGCATGAAGTGTTGTCCTAGATTAGCCAGTGCAGTCTGCACAGGACTTCCTCCTTAGCAAAAATCCAGTTTAGGGGGAAACTCTTGTCCTGTCTGCACAGGCTAATCTGGGACGACACTTTACGCACATGCATTTAACCCCATTTTTCCAGAGCAGGGCTCCAGTTCATGGCAGCACCACTGACCTTGCGTTTTCCGTGCCTCTCTTGCGCCAGGATTCTGGCACCAACCTCCTCGGGTGTTGTCGGTGGTGGAAGATTGCCTACAGTGGGTGTAAAATATATGTGTTTGAAAGTACCCTTACTAACATTTGTGTTCCTTTTTAAACATTGTGTAAAGACTTGACTTAAGTTGAACTATTACTCAAAAACAAATAACATCAGAGTTTGCATTAAGAGAAGTAAAGATGTAATATTTTTCTTCTCATATGTATAAATGTAATATGATAAAAATGTTACACAAAAGTATTGTGTCTTTTATCTTAATGTCTTTTCCAGTAATTAAATTGACTTATTGAGATTAAATGTCCCTATGAAACACAATCGACTTTTTTAATGCTAAAATTTAATGTCTTATATGCAAAGACTTTCTTCACCCAACTATCAGACAAGGAACAGAAATAATATTCACAAACATGCAATCTGTGAAGTATGTTCATTTATTATCTATTATTTTTATGTTAATAGTACCTACCCTGTTCATTTGGCTGGAAATCCACAGTTTCCACAACCACAAAGTCATGCCAGTCTATCTGGGTGTATGCAACTGAAAAGGAAATTGTATAAGATTATAATTAACTTTGCAATAGATTATAAAAAAAAATTCCTTCAAAAAATCATAATTTGATTGTACCATAAATCCAAAAATTGCAAAATCACTTATCACTAAAAACATTGTCAATAGTTTTTCTTAGAAGGAAAACAGTATGATGCTATTACCTGCCACCCCCCCCCCCCCACCCCCCTATAATGTCTCCTCACCACAATACAAACAGATCAATCACAACAGCAACTTACTTCACTTCCTCCATCAACATACAGATGTAAACTCACTCCTCCAATGACCATAGGAACCACAACTTTCTCCATCGCCATAGCAACTTTACCCCCCTCTGTCTGATCTCCATAACAAACATACCTCAATCACCATAACAACCATACCTTTCGTTCTCTTCATCATGAATGCAACCTCACTCCACTCCCTTTACAACCATAGCAAAACAAGATGCGTTTGTGAAACACAATGTCCCCCTATATGATGTTTGACTTTGAAGGATGACCTTGACCTTGTGAAGGATGACCTTGACCTTTCACCACTCAAAATGTGCAGCTCCATGAGATACACATGCATGCCAAATGTCAAGTTGCTATATTCAATATTGCAAAAGTATTCATAAAATAAGCGATTTGGGCCACATATATTTGACCTCTGACCTTGAAGGATGACCTTGACCTTGACCTTTCACCACTCAAAATGTGCAGCTCAATGAGATGCACATGCATGCCAAATATCAAGTTGCTATCTTGAATATTGCAAAAGTATTTATAAAATAAGCGATTTGGGCCAAATATATTTGACCTCTGACCTTGAAGGATGACCTTGACCTTTCACCACTCAAAATGTGCAGCTCCATGAGATACACATGCATGCCAAATATCAAGTTGCTATCTTCAATATTGCAAAAAATATTGCAAAATGTTAAAGTTGGCGCAAATAGACAGACAGACCAACAGACCAACGGACAGGGCAAAAACAATATGTCCCCCACTACTTTAGTGGGGGACATAAAAACTGTTCCTCTATCACCACAGCAACCATGCCTTTCTTCCTCTCCCCACCACAGCACCTGTACCTCCCTCTACAACTATAGCAACTGCACATCTTTTCTTTTTTATCACTACAGCAACCATACCTCTGTCACCATAGAAACCATATATCTCTCTTCCACTAGCAACAATACACTTATCACCACAGCATCCAAACTTCAATCCTCAAAACAACCATACCTATCCCCTTAGCAACCAAATCTCTATGGCCCTAACATCCAAAATCCTATCATCATAGCAATTCTACCACTATCACCATGACGACCTCTCTCCCTCTAGTGCATTGTCCTTGTGTAGATGCATCTCCTGATAGCGCACCTGTCTATGCACTATTTCACCTAGAAACCATACCCCTATAACCATGCCAACTGTACCTCTCTGCCTCTCTAGCACCTCCTCCATGCTTCGCTGCATCTCCTTGTAGACCGCCCAGTCTACTTATTACTTCAAAATGTCTCCCTAGCAACCGCTACCCTATAACCATGAAAACCGTACATCTCTCCCTCTCAAGGGCTTCTTCCTCCTAACCTTGCTGCATCTCCTGGTAGCACACCCAGTCCATGCGGTACTTCACTAGCAACCCTACCTATATACCCATGACAACAGTACCTCCCTTTCCAGTGTGTCCTCCTCCATGCTCCCCTGCATCTCTTAGTAGCAAGACCAGTCTACTTCACCTAGAAACAATACCCTTATCATCATAGCAACCATACCTCTATACCCATGACAACATTACCTCTCTCTCTATTGCCTCCTCCTCCATGCTCCCCTGCATCTCTTGGTAGCAAAACCAGTCTACTTCACCTAGAAACCATACCCTTATCATCATAGCAACTATACCTCTATCCCCATGACAACTTACCTCTCTCCCTCTCCAGTGCCTCCTCCTCCTTGCGTCGCTGCATCTCCTGGTAGCGCGCCCAGTCTACGCGGTACTTCACCTGCTCCAGCACAGTCTGGTACTCCTCACATTCACGCTTCAACTTCTCCTGAAGGTCCTTTGGTGGGATCAGAATCTGCAGGCATAGACAGTTCCATAAATATTAAGACATATGCAGATTAAAGAAAATATAATTTATCTATCTATAGCAATCCTGAAGGTCCTTTGGTGGGATCAGAATCTGCAGGCATAGACAGTTCCATAAATATTAAGACATATGCAGATTAATGAAACTATAATTTATCTATCTATAGCAATCCTGAAGGTTCTTTGGTGGGATCAGAATCAGAATGCATGGGCCAAGCTGCGTGTTTGTATATACTTGATCTGGGAAAACTGGGATTGATGCTTGTGCTCAATGTCTAATCCCAGATTAGCCTGTGCTGTCGGCACAGGCTAACCAGGGATAACACTTTCTGCTTTCACCTGTTTTTGTTAAGAAGTCACTTCCTTAATATGAACAATTCCATATAGAAGTTAAAGTGTTGTCCCTTATTAGCCTGTGAGGACTGCACAGGCTAATCTGGGACAACACTTGAAACATATGCATTAAGCCCCATTTTCCTAGAGCAAGACTCATTAAAAAGCATAAATTGCATTCATATGATTAAAACGAAACATCTGAATAAACTTTTATAAAAAAATTTACATATTAAATAATGTTGTCAACTCTGATCATTGTTTTGTATGTTTTCTAAAGTTCAGCCTTGTTTAGGAATGAAAGCTAACAACATATCCCAAATTGGTTTTTTCCCTTTGCATTATTATTGTGAATAGATACTTTACATACTGCAATTGTCAGATACCATTTATTTTAGCCAAAATAATTATTGTAAGTGACGTTTATTTTGGTAACACAGATTTTTGCACATAATTAAGGACAGTTGCTTTTAATTTGAATTCTACCTAATTACTTTAAAACCATTGACACATTTCGTGTGTTTTTACCAACATAAATCCTGGCAAAGAACACAAGGAAATCCTGTCCTACCTTTGTGTACTGCTCCACCAGCTTGGTGAAGTAGTTGAAGAGGCTGTGCTGGGGCCGCAGGAAGTCAAACTGGAAGTTGCGCTGCTCTCTGTTCATCAGATTGGTCAGGAACTGGCGGCCATTTCTGGCCACAAACTGTGCTGTGAGCTTCACAACATCCCTGTAAAACAACACAGAGTCGTGCTGTGAGAAAAAAGGGTTAACCCTTCACCACTTAGAAACATATTTTCACGCATTTGTAGTTCCTTAGTAAGTAAATTTTAATAACAGGCCTTTCTTTCTAGATTCAAGTTTTTAACGGCTTCATTTCTCACGATCAGATACTCGCAAGCTGTTCTGGTTTTATGCTGTTTGCACATAGCCATTTTAAGTTTGCTTCTAAGTGGGAAAGGGTTAACCAAGTCTGCACGGGCTAATCAGGGACGACACTTTCTGCTCAGACTTGATTTTAGAAGACACTTTCTATAGATGAAGAATTCCATAAAGGTGGAAGGTGTTGTCCCTTATTAGCCTGTGTAAACTGTACAGGCTTATCTGGGACAGCACTTTTCGCACAATACATTTAACCCTGTTTTCACATGTTGTGGCTAAAATGTACATGATTGGGGATACCCTTCTATTCACATGTGAAACAATAGTTTTTAAAGCCACATAAAGAATCAAAATGAACAAATATTTCGTAAAATATGTTGTAAAATAAAGTTAACAAATACAAAATCAGTGTAGCCAATATTTCAACGCCAGATGTGGCATGGTAACATAGATTAAACTAGATACAAAATGCTTGTTTTTATATTCTGTGTCACATTATACTCCATGTGAATTTCAGACGACGTTATCCGAAAATTTAAGAGCAAACGCTAGATTGGCTTTTGGCACGTCGAAAGCACAACAAAGTTCTCTTAAGCTGCCTAAAGCCTGGTGCTATTAATGCAGGATTGTTTTGTACGTACCAGCTTTGTTGCAGGTTTTTTTAGTTTTTAGTAAGTATTCATGTCAATATATTTTACAATATTTTAAGGCGCCCCTTCCATCCAGGTTTAGAAAAATCCCCGCATAAAAAATTATATACTATGCTTGTGTTTTTACTCCTGAATCCCACCTCAGAATAACCAACTCATATTAGAAAATAGGGGTTATATCAGCATAGAAATAGACTATTATTAAATCCTAAATTGTTAATGATTTTTTTGTTTTATGTAAGTTTTATCAATTACTATATTAATAAAAAAAACAATTTTACTTTTTCCCACATAAAATTTAATCATCACCCAACCATATTCCCAAAATGGTGAAATAAACACACTCCTAAGTAACTTAGTTCCTAACTTTCTAAACATTCAGAAATCAGAAAATACACCAGCAAGTCACTTACAGGTCAAACGCAGAAATGGAGGGCGGGTCTGCGATGAACTCAAACTCTGGAGGAGGCTCCGTGGGTATAACAGGCTCCTGTATGATCTTGGCCACATCCTGGGGCTTGCTGGTGCTCAGGCCCAAGGCATGACCCTGCAATGAGAGGGGCCTGTCATTTAGTTATATGAGTAACTGTAACGCTCTGGGAAAACTGGCTTATTGGATGTGTGCAAACCTCGTCCCAGATTTGCCTAAGCAGTCCCACCAGTCTAATATGGGACTGGGACAGCAATATAGGCCTAGATTTTTTAAATTTCGGCTCTTATTTTTATTTAGAGCAAAATTCTGTTAAATGAAACAATTCCATAAAGCAGAAAGTTTTGTCCTAGCTTGGCCAATGATACTTTACACACATGCTCAAGCCAACTTTTCCCAAAGATTGGCTAATATATAATATTAACACTGACAGGAAAAACAGAAATCATCCTATGCAGCTTAATTTATAAAAAAAAAATACAGCAACAATTTTGACACTTAAGTCAACATTTAAGATAACAGGCAACCTGTAGTTTAAACATATATATTTCTTAAAATTGCAACACCAGTACAGTCCACGCGTTTTCCCTCAAAAACGTGCTCCCTACGCGGGTTTTTTCTGCAAGTGAGTGTCTACGCAGAGTTGGAAAGCGAGGTGAACTCGCTAAAACGCAGAGCGTTGCACTGAGCAGAAAATTTCCGTTCTTATCAGCGACAGCCGCGCAACACAGCGTTAGCAGTGTGCTACTGGGCATGCCAAAAAAAAAACACATTGTTATTAAAAATTGTTTGAATACTGTGGCTTATAAAAATAAAGATAATTGCATAAAAAATTAATATTTGTTTTTATTCACAGGTACGTCTACAATACGAAAGAATAAATGACACGTAAAGCGTTTTGACAAATTAATATTTAATTCATAACACATATAACACAAGAATAAATGTTCCCTTAAATTTCCAAATGAATATGATAGTTTGTAATCCCAAACACGCTTTCGATTTTTAATGTTAATACAACGTTTACAAATGCTTCCAATATACAGTCATCATGTATATTTACCGACAAAAGCGCGCGCAAATTATGCTGCAATGTACAAATTCAAGATTTATGCGTGGAAAGCGTGCGTGTATTGACTTTTTTATACAAACTTTGTAGCGCATAGAATACTGAATTCTGTTGATTAACTTGATTTCGGTTAAGTTTCTTTGGTATTTTTTAACACAATTATATCGCAAATAATTTGATGTTTCCTTTAAATTAATTTCAATTCAAACATGCTGTATTTTTTTCGTTAGTATTAAAGTAGAGTAATTATTGAAACAGTTATTGTACTGTATACTGATAAAAGAGAACATCTGGACGGAACTGGATTATATGTTTGGCGTTATGAAAACACGCAAAGTTTGTCTACTGACCTATTGTGTAGACTGCTGTCGGTGGTGTTTTGACAAAAGGGATTAACATGTGTGAATGTCACTCTGCCGATTTGGTCCATAATTGACCAGACTTTGTTCCAACAATTAAAACCATTCCTTATGCATTTGTTGAACGTTTTACTTGAGTAAGTTATGCCTTCAGACAGGAAGCGGCTTTCCTTTGATAACGTCAAACTGTCAATTCACACAGATTTGCGAGACTTTTAATATGGTCCTCGGTAATTTGTTTACATGTTCAGTATAGAAAAAACACCTGCTAACATGAAAACTTTGGATTAAATTATAAAAATTAAAACAATGTTGCAAACTGTGATTATATTAATTGGTAAGTATTAGTTTAAAGACAACGTTTTGTTTGTCGTAAATCAACGAGTTTTCTATACAACAACAACTACTTCTATAACCACGTGGGGATCTATCTATCTTGGTTGGTTTTTTAAATTGTATATATTATATTATGTATATTGTAATAAATGTAATTTTATTTGAAAATCAGGAAGTCAAACAAAGTTAAATTGATCATTATCTTGTTAAACACGGAGTTTCCCCGCTTCGCTAACCCCAAGGGCCGCCATGTCGGCTTATCAATTTTGACGATCGTTAATTGCGGAGTCCCAAATCATGCAAACGCTGCGTATCTAGGATTTTCTTAATCTCCCTCGGAGATACTGCCTGCAGAGTAGCGAGGGAAATTTGGGAAAACGCGTGGACTGTACTGTACAATATATTAAAATACACCTGTGAAATATATAAATGCAGAATCCTAATGGTGTCTAAATTTTGTACGAAATTATCACCTGAAGAACATTTTTATTAGTATAAAGACAATTAATGTTAAAAATTGACTGCCTAAATGTTATTTTGAAGCCATAAATGATAAAAAGTTCAAAACAGTTAAAACTTAATAATTTACCTAAAACTGACAATCCCGCCTGTAAATGAATACATTAACAAAACTCGAAACATTTATAAATGTAATTGTTGGAGGACAAAGAGCTCCATTTTTCTTGTTCTAATCAAAGTTTCTGGTTGTCTGACCTTGGGCACTTGGGGCTCTTGCCCTCTCCCCTCTCTGAACTCCTTGACCTTGTGCTGGTAGTAGGCATGATAGGGATCAGCTGAGTTCAAGAAGTTGAACTTGGAGTTGTTCTGCTCGTTCTGTCGAATACGCGACTCAAACTCCGGTCCATTTCTTGCAACGAAACTTGCAGTCTTATCAACGATATCTTTTCACTAGTAAAGGACATATTAAAAATAAGCCAAGAATCATCAGCAAAAATTAAAGCGCTTTATTCATGCTTATTAATATCTTAATTAATCTACACTTTACCAAAATTATTTTATGATCATTACAATTAAAGTTTTGTTAAATCTTTATTTCAAACCATTAAAAGTGTTTGTTTTTTTTTAAATGGGAAAATTTGCAGCAGTATGGCTAGTTGTTGTTTTGCTAAAAAAATGCTTCAAAAGTGAGAATATACCGCGTTTTTTTTCCTTCTTTAACTAGTACCGGGGAACGGTACCTTTCCTAAAGACTAAAATGGTTTCCGGATGATAACTCAAGAATGCTTACGTCTAGCTAGGATCATGAAACTTCATAGGTACATTGATCATGACTGGCAGATAACCCCTATTAATTTTCAGGTCACTAGGTCAGAGGTCACAGTGACTTGAAACAGTAAGATGGTTTCCTGATAATAACTCAAGAATTATTAGGCCTAGGAGCATGAAACTTCATAGGTACATTGATCATGACTGGCAGATGACCCCTGTTGATTTTCAGGTCACTATGTCAAAGGTCAAGGTCACAGTGACAAAAAACGTATTCACACAATGGCTGCCACTACAAATGACAGCCCATATGGGGGGCATGCATGTTTTACAAACAGCCCTTGTTTTAATGTCAACAAAAATTAGTGTTGAAAAAGTTTATTGGTGTAAGGAAGACTGGTCTTTATGATGGAATTCTTTCACGGGAATGTAATCCAGTCACATTTTAGACAGCGGTTAGAGTTGCGCCCCTTTGAAAAGTTTTTTTTACTTTCTACGCAACAATGGGTCAAAATAAATGGCCAAAAATGAAAGGCTCGACGATTTCAAAAGATATTTCCAGCGAAAATGAAAGGCACTGGCGATTGGGAACGGCACCTAGAATCGTTCTGAACGGTAGATATCGAGATTGGGAATGGTCCGGTGCTACAATTGGGAAGCCTCCGGTAGGCTTTGGGAAAAGTACCATTCCCCGGTACTAGTTAAAGAAGGAAAAAAACGCTGATGAAACTATAGGCTTTGCATGGTTAAAAACGCTGTAAATAAACAACTTTAACAGCAATCAAATAAATCTTTAAAGTAACATTACTATTCAAAATCAACGAAGATTTCGTACAATTGTTCGTAAAATAAACTTGACCAATTAAAAACCAGTGTTCCTTATGGCAATTGCCGAAATTTCAACGTCAGATGTGGTCTTGTAAAATAGATGTTTGTAGATACAAAATGCTCGTTTTTATTTTTGTTTTGCATATCTATTCATACGACACATGAACACTAAAATGGTGTTCTTGTGTCGTATGAATAGATATATTCGCGGGAATTAATTGTGGCCACAAATAAATAAAAACGAGCATTTTGTATCTACAAAAATCTATGTAATCATACCACATCTAGCGTTGAAATTTTGGCTATTTCTATAAGGAACACTGATTGTTAAGGTGTTAACTTTATTATATGAAATACTTAACGAAATTTTCGTTGCTTTTGAGCGTTATAGAGACTTTAAGGAACATCGTTTATTGTGGTATAGTTTGAATTAATTCAGAAATTATTTTAGTTGTTTCCTTTACCGCTTGACTCAAGGTAATTGGAGGATAGTCTATAGATCCAATAAATGTTGAGCTTTGAATCAAAGTTTGATATAAATCTAGATAGATTAATATCGGACAAATTTATTGATTAACACAGACAAAAAAACTACCTACATCCCCAAGCGCCTACTTTTAAAAATAACAACACACTTTTTTCTGTAATGAATAGCCAGTGTTTTGATTAAAACAATCAATAATCGACAAGGGAGATTATGCACTGAAACCTGCTAATAATTTGCAAGGATACTCCTAACTTCTGGCGGGGGATAGATTATACCAATCACTGGTGTCTTGTAGTTTTCATCTGCATTTCTGTCTCCGTCCACAGGAATAGGTGTTGTGACTTCGATTGCTGGCATTTTTATTGAAAACTCAACTTTTCATTTTTCTAAAAAAAATCCAACGCTTTGTGACTCGATAAATATTGCTGTTGTAAAATCCACAAATCACAGGTCAGATGTAACACTTTCAAAGTACTCTCTGACGAAGTAAACTCCCTGTGATATTGCTTTAATAGTGTGGGGTTTCATTGTACATATAATTATGCATTATTGTATTAGAATCTGCAGCCTATGTCGCATTGGTATTGAATTGTCTTTTTTGAATCTGTGTTGGTATTATTACGAGAATAAAAATTTCTATTGAGATCACTATGTTTATACACCCTTACTCGATATAGACTCATCATTTGCTTCCGTTACGTCGTCCTGCTTCAGCCCCCCTACACTCGAGCAGCCCTTACTCACTCCCAGCCATGTCCGAAGGTAAAACCCGTATATCCTCGACCAATAGCTTACAGGGCAAATCCAGCTCACATCATACTTCCACCCATGATGTCCAACGAAACCAATCTAACCTACGTCTGCTGACCGTAAACTGCTGCGGCCTACGTACAAATAGATCAGAATTCATTGCGGCGCTGGACTATATCAACCCCGACCTGATATGCGGTACTGAGTCCTGGCTGCGTGGAGTCAAACCGGGTACTGACCGCGGTAAGAATGCTATACTAACCAGCGAGGTTTTCCCACCGAATCTAACTGTCCACCGTTATGACAGATCCACGAACGTTGGAGGAGGGGTATTCACTGCTGCGACAGCTAACATAATGATGGACGCCCAACCTCATCTCACCACAGACTGCGAAATAGTCTGGTTCAAAGTCCGAACCTGGAAGGGTAAGGACCTATATATATGCTCCTTCTACATGCCGCATCGTTACATCACTAACATACAGAAACTTGATGAATCCATCAGTCAACTGACCAATTCAGCCCGTGAAAAGCACATCATCCTAGCAGGTGACGGGCCAACCTGGTTGTAAAGAAAGGAGCACCTTATAGAGATGTCCAACAAGCGCTGATGGACATGTCCATAGTACATCGACCAGCCAACCAGAAACAACAACATGCTTGACCTCGTCTTCTCAAACAACCTGTCACTGGTGAAAACGTCATCTTCAGTCCCTGGTATAAGCGACCATGCTATGGTAGTCACAGCCATAGACATTATCCCGCAGTGCATAAAACAGAAGCCTAGGAAGATCTTCATCTTCTCCAAAGCCAACTAGGCCAACATTAACCTGGACATGGAGCATCTCTCAGCCACAGTCGTTAATAAAGCTAATCTTCAAGACTCCACCATTCAGTCACTGTGGGACACTCTTAAATCTGGCATTGAGCAGTCGATCAACAAACATGTCCCATCGAAGATGAGTAAGAGGCGCAAGTCTTTACCATGGCTAAACAGAACTCTGAGAAGAATGATCAGACGCAAGTCAAGGCTCTACAAATACGCCAAAAAAGTAACCAGTGGCATACTTACAAGTCCTTCCAGAGAGAATGCAAGAAAGCATTTACGAAAGCCGAGCTAAGCCACATCAACAGCACCATTCAGAAAGGCCTAGACAAAAACAATACAATGCCATTCTGGAGAAACGTGAAATCTCGTAGACAAGACTGCACTGGTGTGGCCCCGCTAATGAGGATGGGTGTACTCGTGACAAACAGTAAGGACAAAGCCCAGTTACTGATTGATCAGTTCAAGTCTGCATTCACCAATGATCAAGGAGCTTCACAACTTCCTGACACTACAAAGAGAGCCCGTACACCTATACCCCTTCTAAATGTAACTGCGTTGGGAGTTGAGAAACTTTTTAAAAAAAACATCAATCCTAATAAAACCCAAGGTCCAGACTTGATCCCTAACCTAGTAGTGAAGACCTGTGCCTATCAACTAGCACCAGCAATATTAACCATCTTCGAAACATCTATTGACTCTGGTAAACTTCCCCGCGATTGGAAAGATGCTTTTATCTCACCTGTTTTTAAAAAAGGCGACGTTCACCTAGCCGAAAATTACCGACCTGTATCCCTCACCTGCGTAATATGCAAACTCTTAGAACACATCATATGCAAACACATCATTACCCACCTGGAGAAAAACAACATCCTTATCAACTTCTGTTAAGCCCTCTGTCCGTCTATTTGCGGACGACTGCCTGCTCTACCGCGCCATCAGAAGTCGCAACGACCATGATATCCTCCAACATGACCTGAGCCAACTTAAAATATGGGCAAATACATGGGGAATTCACTTCAACGCTAAGAAGTGTTACATCCTGCCCATTAACCAGAAATCTTCCTAATTCTATCAACTCGAAAATCACATTCTTCAACAAGTACCGGAAAACCCATATCTCGGAGTTACAATCACGGAAGATCTGAAGTGGTGTTCACACATAAACAAGATTACCAAAAAAGCTAATTCCACCCTTGGCTTCCTCAGACGAAACTTGAAACACTGTCCAGAACCCTGCCGCAGATTAGCCTATTTCGCTCTAATACGTTCAACTCTAGAATACAGCTCCATCGTCTGGGACCCTTACTTCCAAAAAGACATTGACAAACTCGAGAAAATCCAAAAATAGGCAGCACGCTTCATTACCGGCGACTACTCCACCACAACAACAGGCTGTGTCACTAGAATGTTGCAAGGTATAAAGATCCCGCCACTCCAAGATAGAAGAAAAGCCAACAGGCTGATCTTCTTCTACAAGGTGGTTGAGGGGCTGGTACCAGCCCTGCAAAGCTCTGACTATTTAACCCCTGTCCGCACATCCAAGCGTAAAGTAACTCCAAAATCATTCCAAAATTACAATTCTTGCAATGTCATTGAAAAATACGAACAATTCTAAGTGTTTCATTCCAATACAGTGCAAGACATCTCAATTCAACAACTCCTTCTTTCCAAAGACAATTATAGAGTGGAACAAACTCGAGGATAGTGTTGTTTGTGCAAAAACAGTTGATAGTTTCAGATCAACTGTGCTAAAGTAGATCTAACTTTATCCAACCTCTCTCCCATTGTGCTTACACCGAAAGGCCCTACAACGTATATATCCAGATCCAGATCCAGACTATGATAGGTTTTGGAACATGAACACATAAACACCTTAAAGGCGCAAATGGATTCTAGCCGTGAATTTACGACGGATAATCGACGGGAAAGTGGTGGACTTTACGCCCAGCAAATATTCTATTTTCTATAAAAAAACTTCCATTAATTATGTGTTGCTTACATTTTTTCTTTGTTAAATGTGAAAAAAGGCTCTTTACTGCTTATTATGCTGCTATTGCTGATATTGCCTTACTAAAGACAAGTTCATATAAAGAACCGAAAACAATTTCTTTTTACCAAATCCATTCAGACGATTACCAATTGCTTGTTTAGAAATAGAGATTATTAGCTAGAATTGTGTGTCATTTTACTGATTTCTTTAAGTGTTGGATTTTCTTTTACATGATAGAGGTATTATTAGCCATTAAAATTGTATGAACCAAACGCAAATACTCTTTCACTGTTAACAGAATAATTCGGTATCCGGACAATCGCTCCTACGCTAATTTTTACAAGGCGGACGCCCGCTCCTACGTTGTTTTGACAACCCGGACAATCGCTCCTACGTTATTTTGACAACCCGGAAGTCGCTCCTACATTCTTTTGACAACCCGGACAGTCGCTCCTACAATATTTTCATTAATTAGCCGACGTTTAAATTTTCCTAGCTGGTTAACAATAAGCCGATTCAGCATGATCAATCTGATTTAATTAATTAGTTGACTAATTAACTAACTAGGTTACAGTTTGTCGATTGTTTAACTGTTATTCAGCAAGTTGTGAAAACAATATGTATATATAGTAATGACCCACACCTTCAGGTTCACTTCCGACATGGAACTTCTAACGAACAAACGCGGTCAGCCTTAGCTATGCTTAGAGGATCACTCGTACTCCAAGAAATACAGGTCTAAGTCTACAATACAATGGGTATGCGGTAAAAGTTTCGATTCATGAAAGAGTTCGCTAATTACAGATCTTAGTGTAAGTCGAAATATTAAAATAATTTTAATTTTATTATGCCCATTCATGCTCAAGAAACACTCTTTATGTAAACAAATATACTAAACTTTTGAAGAAAAAAAACAGCAACACTATTTTAATATTCATAGAAATGCCGATTAAGAAATTGTCCAGTGTCAAATGTGAATGGGTCAACTGTGATAATAATGACCGAACCAATTGTTGACTTTAATTAACTGTAATGTGACGCCATCTGAAATCGTTTTTCATCCTTCGCACATTAAAGGTGTCAAAGTTGTCATTATCGATTGATACTACCATTGTTGAAAAAAAACAATTCTAACTTAAATGATTTTTATTGAAATATTGTACTTGAAAACGCGGTTGGCATATTATTTTGGCATTTCGATTGTTGTCCCATAATTTTAAGATTAATATAACTTTTGATTTCAGGTTACACAAGTGAACCGTGCGAATCATATCATAAATAAAAGTCAAATAAAGGACGACATTTCAACTTCACATGTTGATTTTTTATGTTTTATTCCATTCGCAAAATTGGCACAAATTCAAATAAATGTATTGTAGGATCGAATGTCATTGATTATAACAGTGTATGAACCGTTGTCCGGGGTGTCCATGTAACGTAGGAGGTTGTCAAAATAATGTAGGAGCGACTGTTCCGGTTGTCAAAACAACGTAGGAGCGAACGTCCGCCTTGTCAAAAGTTATCGGCTTTATACTCGCTGAATACGTTGTTTTTAATTGAAAAATGGAATGGATATGCATGAACACATTATAATCTCACATAAAATTGGTATATTGAAGGTTTTTAAAACCTCGTCCGTTGATCTTTAAAATAATATAAAATTACAAGCTTACTCTTTACATCATATTTTTTTAATTTGCAGACACATGTAATTATGATCTTGTTGAGTGTATTTTAACAAAAGCTAAATGGCTTACTTTAACTATATTTTAATTCAGTAATAACCGTGGTATCAAAGGTTTTCTTGTTCTATGCGAATATTTTATTGTAATTATACCACTGCACTGTTTGTCCGTCAGTCAGTATGAACTGTTTGGTTTCCGCTCTCTTTCTAAACCTGTTTTAATCTGATTGCCACCAAAAAATGAAACATGTTTGTAATAATAAACATGTTTTAATATATTAAAGGCCTAGTTTAAATACCATTTAATGCTCACAATGAACGTTAGATTAATATTCACATTCGGATGTCCGACCAAAATATTTTGTCTCGTTGTAACACTCGTCGCATCTCCATCAAAGGTCAAGGTCACACTTTGAGGTCATAGTTCAGTTTTGTCAATAAAACAACTTGTCCTGACTGAAATTGTTTGGTGTTTTACAAAGTCTTTTTTCAATATTTTACGCATAATGACCACCATGAAGTTTATAACAAGTTTTCTTACCTTGAGGGTCAAGGTCACACTTAGTGGTAAAAAAACTACTTTGGTCATAATTGATATTGACATTAGATGAGGTTTGAGACAAAAGTTGAATTTATTGGCAACGTGCATGTCCTATTAACTTTTGGCTGCAAAGTACATATTATAACAAGTTTGTTGGTGTAGAAAAGTAAATTGATCTTCATGAAATTGCAAAAAAAAAACGAACTGACCATATTTTGAGATTTAGAACGTTTTTACTGTTTTCGGCATAACGTTTCACTGAGGAGGTAATCGTTTGGCGAAGTTTATAAGGTTGCTAATTTACTTAAATATAGCGTCTGACCTGTAATAAAGTCTCTAAGCAAAAATTCAAATATGATCAACCAATTATTATATTACCGTTAAACTGACGTTATCCCTTCGTGTGTTATAAAATTGCTTTATAGATGTAAACAAATAATAAAAATATGCATGACTTGCATAATTAAATGTTATTTTTGTTGGATTTTTATTTGGAGACTTTGCCCTAGTTTCGCCGATGCTGTCAAAGAGTGTGTAACCAAACTTGTGTATTCATTCTTTATAAGTTTACAGCAAATGTTGTCAGTGCAAAATGACGCCTCAAACAGGCAACTTTGGACTTATTTTGCTTCTGTGGATTATTCCATATTCATATCAAAACTTAAATTTATATCTTGATGATAAAGAAACCTCTCGACTGCTAGGTAAGTGTTTTTTAGATGTGTATTGAACCATAATTGACCTTAGCTGAACCAACTTGGCTACGGAGGCTGGTGGTGATTTTTTTGGAATTTGCATCTGATAAAACATTATCTAGCAAATGTGTGCATTGATAATGCCTATTTCTAATAAATAATAATAGAAACATTGTTTAGACTGTTGTGAATTATTAATTACAATTTAATTGAACATTAATTGATGAATACTCTTGTTTGAAAAGGAGTTCTATTTTCCTTAAAGCCCACATCTCTGAGAATTTGTCAATTTTTCGTCATTATTATTTTGCCTCTGGCAATTTAACTGAATATAAATTGATGAATACTACCTTATGTAATGAAAAGGAGTTTTATTTTCCTTTAAGCACACATCTCTGAGATTTGGTCAGATTTTTTGTCATTATTATTTTCTTCTGACATTTCGAAAAAAATATTTCTAAAGTCTGAGAGTCAAAGGGCCAAAATGAATGAGATTTTTAAAAAAAACCTGGAATCCACACATAAATATGAATTCCAATGCATGTATCAAGAAACAGACACAGCAAAAACCGTCTCACAGTCGGATATGTACAACAAAAATGAAATAAAAATCCTGCAAACATGTGCTCTGTTACCGCTAATTTATGAATATGTTGTAATTAATATTGTTCATAAAACATACATTTAAAAAATATTATTGTATCAGCATAACATTCACTTTCTTTCTTACTTTCTGGTACATATATGTTTTGGTGTGTGTCTGTTAAAAAAATTATTATTTACTATAAATACTTGTGTATTAACTAAGTGCTTTAAATGATGTCAGTGATTTATTTTGCTTTTTTTTGTTACAGCCTGTGGCATTTGGATTGGGAAAATTAGCGCGATAAACCATGAAATTGGGAAAAATAGCGCGATAAACCATGAAATTGGAAACATTATAAATATGATTATAAGAACAGAATAAAAATTGCTAAGTTCATGTTTGACAGCATTTTTATATTATAAAGTGTTGCTTTCATGTCTTCTTACAACGTTAAGTTAATATCCTCCCACATGCATATTAAACTTGCAATAATCGAAAGATTCTTCAATATACAAGTACCATTATGATTTAATCATAATCTCTTTCAGAGTATGAATTTAATTCAGGATGTTTTTTAATGTAAAATATGATATGGTGAAAACATTAACAAATATTAACAAACATGCTTTTGTGTTCTTGCTGTGTTAATGTTGTATTAAACGGAGCTAAAATAATACATTTCATTTGTTTACCTTTTAATATCTTGCACAATTGACATCCTCAGTTCAATGCTATTTCACCAAGCTATACAGCGTGACAAACATAATAAAGCAGAATATGCATATGAATCTGAATATACACAAATCCACTAACATATAAATCAAATCATGTTTGTCTCTTTCCATTTTCGAACGGTTCTCGTCTTAAATGCTTTAACTTTGTGAACTCCAATTTCCCAACACAGATTTCCGTGATGCACATTCACTGTGAACATTTCTAATAAGTATTTGTTGTTGTTCATCTCAAACAAAGTATTTTGCGTAAATTGACACACACATTAAATTATCTCCTAATAACCATGACTTTGTGATATCCCCTGTTAATTTTAGTGTTATTTATCATTTTCGCTGCTCATCGCAAACTTCTCGTCTGCTTGCCGCCATCTAGAACGTGTGTAAAAACAGGCATTAACAATCGGGATACATCGACTATCGTCGGTATCATCCGCAATATAGAGAGAGATGTGTGGATAGCAACGTAAAATCGTATTCGGCTACATTCGCGAACATTTGTAAGTCAGTTGTCATTCGGCGAAGACTCGACGAGCTCAATCGGCACTCGTTCTACGAAAGTAACGCTAAACGACATTGTAATCTTTTTGGCTTAATTGGGAAAATTTGGTCATTTTTTGGGAAATTTTGGTCAGATTTTTGGGAAAAAAACATCATTTTTTGCAATTGGGAAGCAGCCGAATATCGGCTGTAATTTTGGGCAAAAAAAATCACTGGATGTAGTTTTGTAATTTTGATGATTAACCATGGAATTATGTTGAGTATGAAACTGTTGATTTTTTTTTTAAGTCTACATGTATGTATTTAACAGACATGTCAGCTTTATTTTAAACACAAGTAACTTGCTATATTTTGTAATATATAGCATTGCACTCATTATATGATAACTGTATTGGGACTTATAATGTATACTCTGTAATGATAATCATGCAGGTTATTCAATACAAAGCAACTATAGAAACATAAAAAATGTTAAGCAATTGGAGATGTCCATTTTTGAACTGTCATCCCCATCTTCACTGATAACATTTCTTTATAATAAATTGCTTTGGTTTAAGCTTGGTTAAATAAAGTATACCCTGTCAACCCTATGGGTTAGCATTAATATGCAATTTGCTATTTCTGGCCATTCATTTATCAATATTTAATAATGTTTGTGTCAGTGCCGCTCCTGGTGTTGCGGCAATTTGTTCCAGCCACCAAATTAGTACAAGACTGCAAGCCCTCAATTTTGGCGCTCTTTAACTTTCATCTAGGCTGTCAAGGCTGTCTCACTCTGAGTCTCCATTTAATGTGACTTGTAACATTTTCTTGGTCTCCTGTACTAATATAAGAATTTGGGCTTGCTAATTTCGATGAAATTTTTTCGCATTCTAAGGTTATCAACTTATCATTATAATTTATTATTATTGTTGCCATATTTTTGTGACTGCTTTTATATCACATAATATTGTTTATTAAATGTGTTGTTAAACGTTGAAAATCACAAGATACATGTAAGTTTTACTTAAGAATTTGATTACATGTACTATTACATTATAAATATGTTAAAAGGTTTGAGGAAACAAGTTTCAAATACAATCTGAATAAAAGCATTCGTGCTAACATTTAAAAAAAACACAATTTGACTATAATAATAAAATTAAGAAAAACAAATATTTGAAACTACGTTAATCTTATTTTATCCTATTGATCAAAAACCAAAATGCTTTTATTAGCAAATGGTCTTTTTGTGACATCCTTTCTGGGCATACTTTGCAAACATTTTTAATCTTTTGCAAGAACCTAATTGAACTCCTTCAAATTCAGTCAAATCGTTATGCCAACTTTGTCCTTTACTGTTTTTACAGCAATTTGATTTATTTTGGACCAACATTTGAATACACATCCCTGTTCAAGATAATTACTTCCGATACAGCACATCTGTCTGATAAATGAGAAATTATTGTAAAGAGTCACATAATACTTGGTGCGGCTTTAATCACCACCTAGGCAGCACTGCATGTTTTGAAACCAAATCAGCCCCCATGGCTTTTAGATTTGTTTTTACATGGGGAGAATTTGTACTTCAGTGGGTGGAACCTGTCAGAAAAAAAGTATACACTAACCATGAAAACCTTGCAGCTGTCTGCTATCTGGAGTCGTGTTAAAAGTTTGGCAAATCTCGTTGATTATTTATGAATTACTGGAAATTCATTCAATTATGCCCTTAATGTTGTTGTATTTGCAAATGGTGTTTGGAGCTTTGCACTTGTGTTTATTTTCTTTACTAGATAGAAACATTTTATCTCCCCCTACCCAAACAGTGTCAATTTTTTGCAGTCAATAAATTATTTTTTTATTTTGCTATTTTCTTCATTCAATCATTTAAATTGCTACATGAAGTGATCAATACTTGCATTTTTAACTCAATATAAAAATGAACTGCATGGATATTATTTTATTGAAGTATCAAAAGCTTAAACACAAATGACATACACATTTTGTATTCCAAGTTTAATGTTAATTGTTGGGGTCTTTCATAGGAATGGTTTGGTCATTTGAGAGCTATTTGAGTTCAGACAACAGGCGCAATGTGACCAGTACTACATTTTGTACTTTGTGAAACTGACCATTCATTTTACACATACTTTAATGGCATGATAAAGGGCTTTGCTGTCTATCATATTTATAAAATAAATTTTAACAAAGCTTGTTAAATTGATTTTTTTAACCTAATTCAAATAATATTGTTCAATAATCAAGCCATTCTTAATGAATTAAATAATAAATCTGGTTGAAGAAAATTTAATTATTCTATTTAAATGTTTATATTAAATGGTCATGAATTTAATTAACAATGCACAGCACGGTGAGTTAAAGGGGCCTTTTCACAGATTTTGGCATATTTTGAAGTTTGTCATTAAATGCTTTATATTGATAAATGTAAACATTAAATTTTTAAAGCTCCAATAAAGATCAAAATAAAATTTATAAAAAGGAAAAAAAGTAGCCCGCAGCAGGGCTCGAACCAGTGACCCCCGGAATCCTGAAGTAAAAACGCATTAGTCAACTGAGCTATCCTGCCAAGCATACATGAGATGAGTATTTTATACGTTATATAAGCAATATTCGTAGTTTCACAAATTTAAACGACAACAACAGAACTATCCAAATTATTCAATCGTTTCGCGTATAATTTTTAGGTTTTTAAATCGTCAAAAGATGCATATAATGTCTATATTAGACCATGGCAAATGTTCAGTAATACTGTTACCTCACAAATATCATAACTAAACAGAAAATTTGCGAATCTGAAACAACTTTTTTCAATTTTGTCAATTTACCAAACTGTGAAAAGATCCCTTTAATAAGCTAATCTGAGATATTTCCTTGATATCATACTCTGAAAACGCTATTCAAATGGGATAAAACCAAATTTGTGTTAATTTCCGCTAGCATGTGCAGAATCAATTGGAACCTGGAGTAGGCCTTTTTCTGAATCCATTTGAACGTGTTATTACATTATGAGGGGCAAATTATTATTTTAAAGAAATATATTTTGGATCAATGCAGGGGTTGGAGAGTTTCAATTCCAGTCGATCGCTCTTAAATAAAACTCATCATCGTTGATTATTAAAGCCGCTTGTTCACATGCTGAGCCTTCTTAAGTGTGACTGCAGCATTCTTATTTTTATCAATAAGCATCAATTCACTGTGGTTTTGGGTCTTTACTGGTAAGCAAATTTATATTAGCTTAGGTTTGGATTCTGGGGTGAATGGGAGACTTTTAAGTGTGAAATTATTGATAGGCTGCAAGGCTGGTGTTTGCAGTAGCTCAAAGACATGGGATAGCATTGATCTTTGCAAAAAACTTCAGCAGGCAATTTGTACAACTTTTATTTGTGAGTATGAAATTTTAAATTTAATTTTATCCTGTGGTGAAATGAAAATCTGGCATTAAGTTTTTATAAATGTGTGTCATAGTGAAAATGTTTTTGAGGAATTAAACACGTTTATTGGGCATGCTTTTTCGGGGAAGATGTTATTTTCATAATTCTTGATTAAACGAAAAGAGGAATGTTACCCTGTTATGCATGATTCTTTTTAAATGATATTTTGCCCATGATTTGTTAAATTGATAGATCATAGTAATTAAAAAATATCTTTTCAATAGTTCAGAATATTTTAATAGCACTTTTTAAAACCTGTTTCAACACGGAAAATCATTGAAAAAAACATGAACACACTCATAGAAAAGGTTTTCGAACTGAATTGTATTCAAAAGTAAACATTGGAACAATTTCATTTCTTGATTAGCAATTCACTTGTCGTTGATTTGCTAATGGTTTTCTTAACTGTTTACCGCCACTGTGCAAATATTCTGGTAATCTGGAGAGAAATGTATTGATAATGTTATTGAATGCTGCTTCATTGATTACCGTTATGAAATCAACATCTATATGCATGACAGCCAGTAATTAAATCACCATTTCTGTAAACATTATGTATATTAGAATGAAAATTTTCCGATTAATGCTACTGTCATGGAGTTGTGTGTGTGCAAACTGTCATATTTGTACCTGGGTCTCATTTACATTATATTGTAAAGGCATTTACCTTTCAGTTATTCCAAAATTGATTTTAGTTCTGCAAACAAAACTTACAGTTATTTAATAATTGGATTTTTGTATGTACCAGTATATTGTACAAATTGTTAAGAGAAAAATAATCAGTTTGTTCATGCCCATTTTAGTGATATTGCAAAAAATGTTAATAAGTAATCAGTAGTTGATATTTAAAAAAAATATTAAAGCACGGCTCGCGCTGTCGTTCGCCATTTGAGCCATTTGCAAAAATATTGAGAATAATGGATCAACAAAAATCTGATTTGCGAACATGCTAAAATTTCATTGAAAACCTCAGCCATTTTAATCCGGACTGGTTTTCTATATTTTTGTCTTTCTTTCAATGAAAGTGTTCGCAATTTGAACAATAAACGAAACACAGTCTGCTTCAGAATATGAGACATCGGTTGACCTTATTGAAGCTCACATGGTAGCTGGCCAATCAACATTGAGTTCGCTTACACATGAGATGACGTTGTTGAATAAAACATAGAATGGGTGGAGCTATCGGGTAATATTGGGTCATTCAAGGCTTTGTAACCTTTATAATTAAAATGATTGATGTTGTTGTGGTGGTGGTTACAGTTCTTATAAACAAAATACACCAACACAAATAAAGACATAAGAATTGCAAAGTTGATGGGTTATTATCCTTTGAATTTAGAGGTATTAGGTGCAACACCCAACAAGTTAACAATGTAATGTCCAGCCGTCAGTCATAATTATGCTAACCTTCGGTTAACCCCGCCCAATCAGCATCCAGCGTTGCAGACGCATTGTGTGTGGCGTGTGGCCGGGGTTCGCTCGTAAACATTATTCTCTAGTATGACGCTGGATTGTATGTACATGTATTACTGAGTGTGTGTGTGTTAATAAATATATATAAACAAACTCCGTTAATATCTTAACCATCCCTATACGGGTCTGAAACATTATACAAACAACAACGGCAAAATTTGTATTCCTTGTCTTAAAGGTAGATTATACAACTTTTATATTGTGTTAAATTGTAATATATTGATAAAAATATATTACATTAACAATAAAAGGTAATACAAATTGAACATTGAAGACGAATTTCATAAAAATGCAGTAAAGACGATTCGTACATATTTTCCTACAATAACCGAAGCATTTCGTCTTTTTATTAGGATCGGAGTTAGTGTTCCTGCTGGCAAATTCAACTGTACAGACATTTTCGATTTCAGAATTAAATATCTGGCTTATTTCGCATTTTTCGACACATGTTCTTTTTAACTTTTATTTTAATTTAAATTGAAAAATATGTATCATAAATAAGTTTTTTACACATTTTATATAAATAAATAAATATTTGACAAAATTGTATAATCTCCCTTTAATACAAATGTCATCATTGAGCCCTTTTAATTTCTCAAGATTTCAGGGAAATACATGTACATTGTAATTGAAAGCAAATACAAAAATTCTGCAAAATAATTGCCTGTTCAAGCTAACCACTGGGTCTGTCAGTTAGTTTAGCTCTTTCAGTGCTGGAACCGAATTTTGAAGGCCTTTGCAAACAGTTTGGATCCAGATGAAACGCCACAGAACGTGGCGTCTCATTAGGATCCAGACTGTTTGCTATTCTCATAGTATTTTTTGAAAAAAATCGAAGAAAATGCTAATTTTAGAAATTCAGCAGACGACATTTTAGCAGACAACAAATTTCCCAGCATGCAAAGGGTTAGCCACAATTCCTGCAATCATATCTTTGTTGTTTTTTTGGGAGGGATATCCATGTGAAAAACTGCCTGTATTCAAATTCTTAAAAGCTCTTTAATTTTGGGCTGCCTTTTGTCATGTTAATTAATTTTGTGGCGAAAATAAAATAAATTGTCCAAAAATGTCACCATATATTATGTCATACTGGTGTAAAATGACGGTTGTTTGGCGACACCACTGACTGATTTCATATTTCACACATTTACGGCCAGCATATATGATTATACAACTGTGTGTGCAAAACATTAAAACATTTATGTATAAAAGAGCTTAGTTTAGATGAAGTTCAGAAAATAAACAAAGGTAGAGTTGAAGTTATTTGGGAATAGTATTTTAATGTACTTCATAAACACAAGAAATTTACATTTTAAAGAAACATTTAACTGTGTGCAGTTATGTTCTTTCGACACAATGGC